>NW_019154086.1:39980270-40139057 GCF_002288905.1 Enhydra lutris kenyoni | reverse complement strand
CTATGGAGAGTATCATATGGTTCTTGTTCTTTCTTTTATTAATGTGTTGTATCACATTGATTGATTTGCGGATGTTGAACCAACCTTGCAGCCCTGGAATAAATCCCACTTGGTCGTGGTGAATAATCCTTTTAATGTACTGTTGAATCCTATTGGCTAGTATTTTGGCGAGAATTTTTGCATCTGTGTTCATCAAGGATATTGGTCTGTAGTTCTCTTTTTTGATGGGATCCTTGTCTGGTTTGGGGATCAAGGTGATGCTGGCCTCATAAAATGAGTTTGGAAGTTTTCCTTCCATTTCTATTTTTTGGAACAGTTTCAGGAGAATAGGAATTAGTTCTTCTTTAAATGTTTGGTAGAATTCCCCCGGGAAGCCGTCTGGCCCTGGGCTTTTGTTTGTTTGGAGATTTTTGATGACTGTTTCAATCTCCTTACTGGTTATGGGTCTGTTCAGGCTTTCTATTTCTTCCTGGTTCAGTTGTGGTAGTTTATATGTCTCTAGGAATGCATCCATTTCTTCCAGATTGTCAAATTTGTTGGCGTAGAGTTGCTCATAGTATGTTCTTATAATTGTCTGTATTTCTTTGGTGTTAGTTGTGATCTCTCCTCTTTCATTCATGATTTTATTTATTTGGGTCCTTTCTCTTTTCTTTTTGATAAGTCTGGCCAGGGGTTTATCAATCTTATTAATTCTTTCAAAGAACCAGCTCCTAGTTTCGTTGATTTGTTCTATTGTTTTTTTGGTTTCTATTTCATTGATTTCTGCTCTGATCTTTATGATTTCTCTTCTCCTGCTGGGTTTAGGCTTTCTTTCTTGTTCTTTCTCCAGCTCTTTTAGGTGTAGGGTTAGGTTGTGTACCTGAGACCTTTCTTGTTTCTTGAGAAAGGCTTGTACCGCTATATATTTTCCTCTCAGGACTGCCTTTGTTGTGTCCCACAGATTTTGAACCGTTGTGTTTTCATTATCATTTGTTTCCATGAATTTTTTCAATTCTTCTTTAATTTCCTGGTTGATCCATTCATTCTTTAGAAGGATGCTGTTTAGTCTCCATGTATTTGGGTTCTTTCCAAATTTCCTCTTGTGATTGAGTTCTAGCTTCAGAGCATTGTGGTCTGAAAATATGCAGGGAATGATCCCAATCTTTTGATAACGGTTGAGACCTGATTTAGGACCGAGGATGTGATCTATTCTGGAGAATGTTCCATGTGCACTAGAGAAGAATGTGTATTCTGTTGCTTTGGGATGAAATGTTCTGAATATATCTGTGATGTCCATCTGGTCCAGTGTGTCATTTAAGGCCTTGATTTCCTTGTTGATCTTTTGCTTGGATGATCTGTCCATTTCAGTGAGGGGAGTGTTAAAGTCCCCTACTATTATTGTATTATTGTCGATGTGTTTCTTTGATTTTGTTATTAATTGGTTTATATAGTTGGCTGCTCCCACGTTAGGGGCATAGATATTTAAAATTGTTAGATCTTCTTGTTGGACAGTTCCTTTGAGTATGATATAGTGTCCTTCCTCATCTCTTATTATAGTCTTTGGCTTAAAATCTAATTGATCTGATATAAGGATTGCCACTCCTGCTTTCTTCTGATGTCCATTAGCATGGTAAATTCTTTTCCACCCCCTCACTTTAAATCTGGAGGTGTCTTCGGGTTTAAGATGAGTTTCTTGTAGGCAACATATAGATGGGTTTTGTTTTTTTATCCATTCTGATACCCTGTGTCTTTTGATTGGGGCATTTAGCCCATTAACATTCAGGGTAAGTATTGAGAGATATGAATTTAGTGCCATTGTATTGCCTGTAAGGTGACTGTTATTGTATATTGTCTCTGTTCCTTTCTGATCTACTACTTTTAGGGTCTCTCTTTGCTTAGAGGACCCCTTTCAGTATTTCCTGTAGAGCTGGTTTGGTATTTGCAAATTCTTTCAGTTTTTGTTTGTCCTGGAAGCTTTTAATCTCTCCTTCTATTTTCAATGATAGCCTAGCTGGATATAGTATTCTTGGCTGCATGTTTTTCTCGTTTAGTACTCTGAATATATCATGCCAGCTCTTTCTGGCCTGCCAGGTCTCTGTGGATAAGTCTGCTGCCAATCTAATATTTTTACCATTGTACGTTACAGACTTCTTTTCCCGGGCTGCTTTCAGGATCTTCTCTTTGTCACTAAGACTTGTAAATTTTACTATTAGGTGACGGAGTGTGGACCTATTCTTATTGATTTTGAGGGGGGTTCTCTGAACCTCCTGGAATTTGATGCTTGTTCCCTTTGCCATATTGGGGAAATTCTCTCCAATAATTCTCTCCAATATACCTTCTGCTCCCCTCTCTGTTTCCTCTTCTTCTGGAATCTCAATTATTCTAATGTTGTTTCGTCTCATGGTGTCACTTATCTCTCGAATTCTCCCCTCGTGGTCCAGTAGCTGTTTGTCCCTCTTTTGCTCAGCTTCTTTATTCTCTGTCATTTGGTCTTCTATATTGCTAATTCTTTCTTCTGCCTCATTCATCCTAGCAGTGAGAGCCTCCATTTTTGTTTGCACCTCATTAATAGCTTTTTGATTTCAACTTGGTTAGATTTTAGTTCTTTTATTTCTCCAGAAAGGGCTTTTATATCTCCCGAGAGGGTTTCTCTAATATCTTCCATGCCTTTTTCGAGCCCGGCTAGAACCTTGAGAATCGTCATTCTGAACTCTAGATCTGACATATTACCAATGTCTGTATTGATTAGGTCCCTAGCCTTTGGTACTGCCTCTTGTCCTTTTTTTTCTGGTGAATTTTTCCGCCTTGTCATTTTGTCCAGATAAGAGTATATGAAGGAGCAAGTAAAATACTAAAAGGGTGGCAACAACCCCAGGAAAATATGCTTTAGCCAAATCAGAAGAGATCCCAAATCGTGAGGGGGGAGAAAGGGGATAAAAAGAGGTTCAGAAAGAAAAAAGAAAAAAAAAAAAAGAAACAATTAAAAAAAGAAAACCAATAAAGAAAAAATATAAAAAGGAAAATATATATATATATATATATATTAGATAAACTAGTTAAAAAACGTTAAAAAAGCAAAGGGTAAAAGTTAAAAAAAGTTTAGCAGAAGAAGAAAAAAAAATTGAAAAAGAAAAAAAAATTAAATTAACTCCAAGGCTAAAGAATCACGGGGAGAAAGCCATGAGTTCCGTGCTTTGCTTTCTCCTCCTCTGGAATTCCGCTGCTCTCCTTGGTATTGAAACTGCACTCCTTGGTAGGTGAACTTGGTCCTGGCTGGGTTTCTTGTTGATCTTCTGGGGGAGGGGCCTGTTGTTGTGATTCTCTAGTGTCTTTGCCCCAGGCGGAGTTGCACCGCCCTTACCCGGGGCCGGGCTGAGTAATCTGTTCGGGTTTGCTTTCGGGAGCTTTTGTTCCCTGAGCGCTTTCCGTAGAGTTCCGGAGGGCGGGAATGAAGATGGCGGCCTTCCAGTCTCCAGCCCAGAGGAGCCAAGAGCCCGGGGCCCCACTCCTCAGTGCACCCTCAGAGAACAGCGCCCAATTACTCCTGTCACCCTGCCTCTGGCCACGCTCCGAGCTGACCGAGCCTGCGACCGGTTCAAGGTAACCCCGAGCTGAGAGCTCATTCCTCGGCTCTGTCTCTGTAGCCGGCTTCCCCGTTCTAATACCTGTAAGCTCTGCGACACTCAGACACCCCCGATCCTTCTGTGACCCTGCGGGACCTGAGGCCATGCTGACCCTGCGTGGGCTTCACCCCGGTTAAGCCTCTGGAGCGATGTCCCTCAGCGGAACAGACTTTTAAAAGTCCTGATTTTGTGCTCTGTTGCTCCGCCGCTTGCCGGGAGCCGGCCCCTCCCCCCGCCGTCTATCTTCCCATCGCTTTGGATTCACTTCTCCACCAGTCCTACCTTTCAGAAAGTGGTTGATTTTCTGTTTCTAGAGTTGCTGTTCTTCTTCTCTTCAATCTCCCGTTGGATTTGTAGGTGTTTGCAATCTTTAGATAAGCTATCTAGCTGATCTCCCGCTACCTGAAGTAGTCTCAGCCTGCTACTTCTCCGCCATCTTGACTCCTCCCCCCTATTAATGGATAAATTTTGTTGTCAATTTTTTATTATCAGTATATCATGAAACAATTTTTAGGAAAAATTTCCTAGGACTCCTTCTCTATTGCAAAGAAATAGCCACATTCTAAGAAGTGCTGTATCATTGGTTCCCATCCAAATCAAAAATGAGAAGAAGGAGAAGAATTTATAACCAGCAGAATCTGAATATGTGTAAAGTAGGAAAAGTATTAAGCATTTTATTATTTCTTCTTAATATGAGTAGTTGACATCCAATGTTACATTAGTTTCAGGTAGGCAACTTAGCAATTTGACAAGTTTTTTAGACTCTACATCATTTATTTCTGCTCTGATCTTTATTATTTCCTTTCTTCTACTCACCTTGGACTTTATTTGTTCTTTTTCTAGTTACTTTAGGTATAAATTTAGACTGAACTTTTTTTTGCTTCTTGCGGTAGGCCAGTATTGCTATGTAATTTCCTCTTAGAACTGTATATGCTGTGTCCCAGAGATTTTGGACTGTTATGTTTTCATTTTCATTTGTCTTCATGTATTTTTTTAATTTCTTCTTCAATTGCTTAATTTCCAATTGGTTGTTTAGCATCATGTCGTTTATTCTCTCATGTTTGTGTTTTTTCCAGTTTGTGTGTGTGTGTGATTTATTTCTAGTTCATACCATTGTGGTCAAAAAGGATTCACAGTGGGATACCTGGGTGGCTCAATAAGTTAAGCATCTGCCTTCAGCTCAGGTCATGATCCCAGAGTCCTGGGATCCAGCCTCACATCAAGCTCCTTGCTTATTGGGAATCCTGCTTCTCCCTCTGCCCGCTGCTCTCTGTCCCCTGTTTGTGCTCTCTCTCTCTCTCTGACAAATAAACAAATAAAATCTCTTAAAAAAAAAAAAAGGATTCATGGTATGATTTCAATCTTCTTAAATTTATTAAGGCTTGTTTTATGGCCTAATATGTGATCTATTCTGGATAATGTTTCACGTACACTTGAAAAGAATGTGTAATTTTGTTGTTTGGGGATGAAATGTTCTATATATATCTGTTAAGTCCATCTGGTTCAATGTGTCATTCAAAGACATTGTTTCCTTATTGATTTTCTGTATGGATGATCTAACCACTGATGTAAATGGAGTGTTGAAATCCCCTACTATTATTATATTGCCACCAAATTCTCTGTTTATGTCTGTTAATATTTGCTTTATGATTTAGATGTTCCATTGTCAGGTGCATAGATATTTACAATTGTTTTACCTCTTCTTGGATTAATCTCTCTATCATTATGTAGTATGCCTTTTGTCTCTTGTTACAGTCTTTGTTTTAAAGTCTATTTTGTAGCATGGAGGACAAGGGGAGATGGAGAGGAGAAGGGAGTTGAGGGAAATTGGAAGGGGAGGTGAACCATGAGAGACTATGGACTCTGAAAAACAATCTGAGGGTTTTGAAGGGGCGGGGGGTGGGAGGTTGGGGGAACCAGGTGGTGGGTATTAGAGAGGGCACGGATTGCATGGAGCACTGGGTGTGGTGCAAAAACAATGAATACTGTTACGCTGAAAAGAAATTAAAAAAAAAAAAGAAGTCTATTTTGTTGGATAAGTATTGCTACCTTGGCTTTTTTTTTTTCCACTTTGATTTGCATGGTGAATGTTTTTCCATCCCTTCACTTTCAGTCTGTATGTGTCTTTAGGTCTGCGATGAGTCTCTTGTAGGTAGCATATAGCTGGGTCTTGTTTTTTATTCATTCTGCTGTTCTATATCTTTTAATTGCAGCATTTAGGCCGTTTACATTTAAAGTAATTATTCATAGGTATGTAGTTATTGTCATTTTTAAAATTTGGATTTTGGTTGTTCTTGTGGTTCTTTCTGGTTCCTTTTTCTCTTGCTTCCTTTGTGATCAACAGGTATCTATAATATCTTGTTTAACTTTCTTTCGCTTTATTTTCTGCATATCTATTATAGGTTTTGGATTTGTGATTACTATGAGGTTTGTATATAACACCCTAACTAAATAGTAGTCCATATTAATTTTTTTTTTTTTTTTGACAGAGAGAGATCACAAGTAGGCAGAGCAGCAGGCAGAGAGAGAGGAGGGAAGCAGACTCCCCCAGAGCCTGATGCGGGGCTCGATCCCAGGACCCTGAGATCATGACCCGAGCCGAAGGCAGCGGCTTACCCACTGAGCCACCCAGGTGCCCCTAGTCCATATTAATTTGATGATCATTTAAATTCAATCACATTCAAGAAGAAGAAGAAGAAGAAAAGGTAAAGAAAAATCTTTTTTTTCTTTTTTCCCCTCTTCCCTTTTTACTCCCTTCCCCACATTTTATATACATGTTGTCATATTTTACTTTATTTTATTCATACTATTCTTATATCTAATTATAGCCATTTCTTTTCCATTTAAAGAAGTCCCTTTAACATTTCTTGTTTAGGGGTGATAAATCCTTTATCTTTTATTTTTCTGGGAAACTCTTTATTTCTCCTTCAAATCTGAATGATGACCCTGCTGGGTAGAGTATTCTTGGTTGTAGGTTTTTCCACTTCAGCACTTTGAGTATAACATGTTACTCCTTTTCTGGCTTGTAAAATTTCTGCTGAAAAATCAGCTGATATTCTTACAGGTTTTCCCATATAGGTAACTTTTTGTTTCTCTCTTGCTGCATTTAGGATTCTTTATCTTTATCTTTTGACACTGCAATTATTAAGTACCATGGTATGGACTTCCTTGGGTTCTTCTTATTTGGAACTCTTGGTGCTCCTTGGACTTGAATATCAATTTCCTTCCTTAGGTTAGGGAATTTTTCAGTTATTATTTCTTTAAATAAGTTTTCTATACCTTTCTCTCTCTCTCCTTTTCTGGGACCCTTATACTGCAAATGTTTATTTACTTGCTATTGTCCAAAAGATCTCAATCTACCCTCATTTCTTCTCTTTCTGCTATTCAGCTTATGTGTTTTCCATTATCCTCTTTTCCAGACCACTGACACATTCTTCTGCATCCTCTAATCTACTGTTGATTCCTTCTAGTTTTTTTTTTCCATTCAGTTATTATATTCTTCAGCTCTGATTGGTTCCTTTTAATATTTTCTATTTTTTTTTATTGAGTCCTGAGTTTCCTTTTTTCTTCTCCAGCCCAGTGAGTATCTTCACAATCATTACTTTGAATTCTTTATCAGTCATATTGCTTATCTCTGTTTCACTTAATTCTTTAACTAAGTTTTTTTTTTTTCTTTTTCTTTCTTTTGGAACATATTCCTCTGTCTCCCTACTTTGCTTAACTTTCTGTGTTTGTTTCTATGGGTTAGGCAAAATGACTACTTGTCCTAAAGCTGAAAGAGTAGTCTTCTGTGTGGTGAACCCTATACAGATTCTGTGTGCTCGGTAACTTTTGCTGGCTGGCGCTATAGCTGTATTTGCTAGTCACCCTTTTAACCATGGTTTTTTATAGAAAGAATAAAGGAAAAAAGTAATAATAATAACAAAATGAAAATAAGAAAAAAGAAAAAAGAAAAGAAAGGGACAAAAAGAAAAATGTGAAAGAGTAAAAGAAAAAAGAATAAGAAAAAAATTTTAAAAAAAACTTTAAAAAAAGTAAGATAATTTTTTTAAGGAAAAATAAGTCAGTAAACACACACACACACAAACACACACACACACACACACACACACACACACACACACACCCATATGCAGCTATTTCTGTGCCCCAGGACCACAGAGCATCTGGTGTCAGCTTGGGGACCCTAGGCACACTGAGGTTGAAAGCTCTGATAACCAGACCTGACTTTATGGCACTGAGACTGCCCAATATAGTGTGGCGACCCTCCAATTATGCTGTCTGAATCTATCCCTTATGCCAACCGGGTCCTGCTCCAGTCTGGGCTTCTAAGGTGGAGGGGGAAAGACTCTTCCCACAGTTCCTCTGCCATTTTGAACTATGGCTTTTTTTTTTTTCCTACCCCAGTGCAGCTAGGGCTGTGGACCTCTAGGTTCACAGAAGTCACAGGCTCACTGAGACAACTGGACCCACCTGTTAATGGTGTCTGGACCATTTAAGGTGTTCCAGCCAAGGTGGGATGGGATTGTAAACTGTGTTGTTCTCCAGTCCCTTTGACCTGGAGAGCTTTCCCACAATTCCTCCACTGCTTGGCAGAGGTCTAGTGTTGTCTCTTTTATATGCTAGTTAAGTCCTGTTTTGTTTTGTTTTGTTTTGTTTTGTTTTCTGTGCCCAAGGACAGAGGGATCTCTTCCTATTCCCCCAGTGCTATCCCTCTCCACTGCCATTCACAGCGTTGGGGGATGGGGGTGTTCTCTTTGTTATCATGTCTCCATCTCTCTTGCTGTTTTCTTGCTATTCCCTCTGTCTTTGGTTGTTCAGTAGCTGTTCAGTCAGCCCTCAATTCTTCTTCAGGAAGAATTGTTCTATTAATAGATATAGTTTGGTTTGTTTCATGGAGGAGGTGAGTTGAGTCTTCATACCTTGCCATCTTGAACTGGCTTCCTTAAAGCATTTCATTTTACAATGACCCCAAACATTGCATTTTGAGATTATGTATATAGTTTTCCTATTTTCAAGACCACTCTAAAATTTTCTGTATTGTAAGAGTCACTAAAACTAATGTACATTAAATATGTCATGAAATTATGTCAAAGAGGCTCAGACTTTAAATGTATATGTTTTGCCCAGTCACAAAATAGCAAAAGTGCAGAAATTACTTCCATGTCTAAAATAAAAAATTTATTGTATAGAAAAAAATTCATCCTTGTCTTAATATTTTTTCTATTTCTGACATAACAGAACCATATGTTGCTTTCTAGAACTGTAATACCTCTGTCACCAATGATAATTGCTAATGTGTTTCAACCTTTCATGAAGCATTAACAGGATTCTAAGAAATAATCATTAAAATATTCCAGAAACAAACATGTGAGATGAGTAAAATTAGCCATTTCCAAAGAAGAAAGGACCAAGAACACTATTGCTTTTAAGCCATTAAAACTTATATCCAATTACATTTATTGTTATGGTTCCCAGCCAGTGAATTTTTTAATGCACAACCTTGAATTAGGAAATATTTACAGGAAATATTTTATGTCACATGAAATCAGGCATAAAAATCAAGTCACCATGCAAGAGAGCACCAGTTTCCATTACTTTGGACATACCTGTCAAATAATAACTTATATCCTCAGCCAGAAGAAATTAACATCGATTTTCCCATTATTCATCTTCTGCTTAATATTTCTGTGATGGTGAGATGTAAAAGCATTTAAAAGTATATATTAATCCTCTGATAAAATTCTAATAATAAAAAATTAAAGGTCGTTTAATGGTTCAAGTTAATCTATATTTTTTGGAGGAGAAAAGAAGAAATATCAATTATAATTTAAAAATGCTTCAAGATAAAGTAGGTGGTATTACAATTATATAATTATAATTATAATACATAATATAATTACATAGTTATAATTTCAAATCATTTTTATATTCTAAGAAAATCCTAGACATGTTTATGCTATTTTGAAGCCATTTTCCCAATGGCTTTTGAATTTCATAGTTCTTATATGCTGATATTTCAACTTATTGCATATTGATGATTATTTAGTAGTTATTACATGTTAAAGTTTCAAACCTACAGCAGGATTCAGGCAAGGGAAATATCCACTTACAAGTATAATTCTTATACTCTTTTTTTAAAGTTTTATTTATTTTAGTGAGAGACAGCGAGAAGGCAAGCAGGGAAAGGGCAGAGGGAGAGAGAGAATCCTGAACCAGACTCCCCGCTGAGCATGGAGTCCAATGCAGGGCTTAATCCCAGGACCCCAAGATCATGACCTCGGCCAAAATCAAGAACCAACTGCTTAACCAGCTGAGCCACCCAGGCACCCCACAAGTATAATTCTTAACATATATATAAAATAATGTAAATATTTCCAGCTATACACATCTTGCTTTTGAAAACGTTATGTGAGTTAACATTCACATTTGTTTGACATTTCTTCAGGCTTGGCCAACAAAGGTATTATATTTGGAAATTCAAAATATATTAAGAAAATAATGTCTTTGAACTACTTTTCTCAAGGCTTAGCAATCATTTTACTACCCCCAATTGCATGCCAGCAAGTCAGTTATTTTAAGGGTCCCATTCCACAAATTAGGAGACTGAGAACAAAAATAAGCCATCCTTTACCAATCAAAATTCAGACCTGAAATATCTCAGGATCAAGAACAATAGAGAACCACAATATGGGCTTTAGAAGGTTAATGGGGGTAATATTTTTGAAATATCTTTTGGTGTTTTTTGCCTTCTTAATTAGATGGTCTCTTTCCCCATAACCATTGTGGTATTACTATTACTGGTCCAGGAAAAGAGAAAGCAATTACCCCAGCACCTGGGAAGAAGCCTATGATGCAATGGAAATAATGTTTGTCAAACCATATGCATACAAGAAAACTCCCATTCCTAGCTCCCACACACTTATATCTAAGTGGTCCCATGTATCTAAGATGGAGTCAGTAAAGAATACCAATTCTAGTCCTCACCATTACTTACCCATTAAATGCCCCTAAAATCTTTCACACACTCTCTTTACTCTCCATATTGTTAGATGTGAAAAATGTCAAGGTTGCAGAGGCACATGAGAGTTAGAGAGCTCATCACCTGACTTCACTCTTAGAGAGACACATACAGATCTCCTTTCCTCTCCCCCTTAATCCCCACTGGTCTTTGCATGAGTGAAAAACAAAATTTTATTGTGCTAAACCTCTGGGATTCATTATACTAATACACATAAAGAAGTTCCTCCTTGACAAAAATCCCTGTACAAGTTCTAGGAATAAAGAGTAGAGGGAAAAAAAAAAAAAAAGTCCCTCAAGAGCAAACTATGAGAGGCATCTGGGTGGCTCAGTCAGGTAAGCCTCTGCCTTCAGCTCAGGTCATGATCCCAGGGTCCTGGGATTGAGCCCGGCATCAGGCCCTCTGCTCAGTGGGGAGCTTGTTTCTCTCTCTCCCACTGCCTGCCACTATGCCTACTTGTGATCTCTCTCTCTGTCAAGTAAATAAAGAATATCTTTAAAGAAAAAAAAGGAGTGAACTATGAGGGACTAAGGTCCTAATGTTAATCTGCTGAAATGAATGTGACGCTCTCTACACAGGCAGAGAAATTCATTTATTATGAAGTCCAGAGATTAACTTGGATTCTTTCAGTGCATTCCTCTTTCACTTAAAGAGGCAGTCATGAAGGAAAATGCGTGTATGTAACAAAACAATGAAGAACAGTGGGAAAAATTAAATAAGAGATTAAACCAATGCAAAATGAAAATGCAGTGCTTTTCCAGTTCTATTATTATATAAAATGTCCCCACTAATGAAAAAAGAACATAAAAAAAAAAAAGACAAGACTATGGGGATTACTGAAAATAAAACAATTCAAAAATGCACATTTTAGGTATCTGCTTTCAAATAATACTAATTCATTCTTGGTATACAATAACACATGAAATTAAATTTAATTATCCCCTGTAAAAATAAATAAGTTCAGACATTCATTCTTTTTTTTTTATATAAAGATTTTATTTATTTATTTGACAGAGATCACAAGTAGACAGAGAGGCAGGCAGAGAGAGAGGGGGAAGCAGGCTCCCTACTGAGCAGAGAGCCCGATATGGGGCTCGATCCCAGGACCCTGGGATCATGACCTGAGCTGAAAGCAGAGGCTTTAACCCACTGAGCCACCCAGGCGCCCTCAGACATTCATTCTTTATCTGCAGACCCAGTCAGAGCATTTGATCTCAGTCGAGTTTAACATTTTCAATACTCTTCAAGTGAGGGTATACAGGCCAAATGCTCACTCTATTTTCAGGATTTTGGTGCTCCTTCAGGCAAGGCATAAATCCCTGGGGCAGGCAATATAAGTGGGGAAAGAATCAAAACAGAACTTGAATTCCTTCAAGCTGATTTACCCACAGAAACACTTAGGGTAGAAGGAAAAAATACATTACATGGTATTTCACTTGGTTTATTTTCGGCATTTGAGATTTTTGTTTTGCCCTGTATTTACATCTGTATGTATGTATGTATATATGCATGTATAAGATTTAGAAAGAAAGTTCAGCCTGCTGAGTACTGATATCCCACTTTCATATTTTTGGTTGATTTCTCCTGGTTGTTTACGTGTTCGGTCAAAATCTAATCAAATAATAAGTTACTTCCCGGTTCCCATATTTAGAAGAAAGAGGATGAATCCATTGATTTAGAGTAGACAGAGCTTGGGGCTAATTCCTTAAATGATTCTGGTACTTTGAAATTGCTAAATCTATCTTCAGTGTTACTCTGCATTTCTGAAACTACATGTTATTACATTAAGACTTTGCTTCAAAGTTGTTATTGATATTGATATGTTTGGGTTGATTCTGGCATAAAATGTACATGTGTCTATATAGTACTCGACATTGTAAATTATTTTTCTCTTTAAACCTCCTTAAAACTAAACCTGTGGTCAATGTTCACACTTCCTGTTCCCAGGAAGCCTGTTGAATGCAATGCCTCATTGATGTTTTTCTTTCCTTGCTTTATGTCATATATAACTTGTTTTACTAGAACATCTCGAGCAGAAAATGTACTATCAGGACACCATTAAAAAGGTGGTGGTGCTGACAGGTTATAATAGTGAGAGAGATGATAAGGAAGAATCACGTAGTTAAGGAGAGGAGAGGGAATTGACGACAGTTAAAATTTAAGTGACAATATTGGAAAACTTAGCTACAATTGCTCCATCCCTGATACTCTAATGCAAGCACCTGGCACATAGTAGGCATACAATAATATAATGTGAATTATTACCATAATTAATAATTCTCAGAACAAAACATGGTGGAAAGACCAAGATCCAAAGCTAACTCGACAACTTACTTTATTTATGACTTTGGGCAGCTTCCTTGATCTTCTGAGCCCCTGTTTTTCATCAATAAAAGGATGAAAATCACATCTACCAAAACCTTTTATTGTAAAAGTCAGAAGAGACAATTTAAGTCAAGCATTCAGTAAATATCAAGAACTAGTAGGCAGTCCATAAATGATCAACTATTATTGTTTTCTCGGAGAAAACACTTAAGCCAAAATACACTTTCAAAGTGGAAAAAAGTCATTGAAAGTTGTGCTCATTTTAATGTAACTTGTTAAAAACCTCCTGCTAAACAGGTTTCATAACCATTTCCTGTTTTAAAAATGGCTTTCCAATGGCATAAAAAAAAGTAATGATTATGGCTGTCAATTTTCACATCTGGACATCATGGAATGTTAGATGATCCTTATATTGTAATTGCTTTCTTTATGGTTCAGTGAAATTACCCTATCAGTTATTGTTTATTTGAAATAAAGGAAATTGGGTGGTCAATAATAGTGTTACTTATGCAATTTTAAAACGTGATGGTTTATATATGTAAAAACACTGGTATAGGGGCACCTGGGTGGCTCAGTGGTTAAGCCACTGCCTTCAGCTCAGATCATGATCCTGGTCCGGGTCCTGGGATTGAGCCCCACGTCGGGCTCCTTGCTCAGTGGGGAGCCTGCTTCTCTCTCTGCCTCTGCCTGCCTCTCTGCCTGCTTGTGCTCTCTGTCTCTCTCTCTGTCAAATAAATAAATAAATAAAATCTTCAAAAAAAAAAAAAAAACACTGGTATATAACTTGGCATCATTTATAAGCTTAAAAAAGATGTAGTGAGTCCCTTTTTAGCACCAAAGTAATATTCTTTTTTTCCTAAATCAGTATGGCTACATCCACCAGATTTGACAGAATCAGTCCAGTTCTGGTCACTATTGAGTCTGGCACCTTCAAGATTATACATGGACCCTGGGAATTTATGTGGCTCCAGGAGACGAGGGAATGTGCCTGAACTTTGGTGGTCACCACCTTTACTACAATTTCACGTATTATTGTTACTTCTGGTCCTTCACCATATCTCTAGACAGGTCAGAGAGGTGACTTTGATAGCTATCGATAGCCATAGGGGCACCTCACATACTGCTCCTCAGATTTCTCCCAATAAATACACACAACTATTCCCTCTGTTTAGAAAACACATCCTAAATATCTCTTAGAAATTCACAAAACCCAAACCCTCCACTCTCCCATCCTTTCCCCAAATGGTCTACGTGGGGCTTATTTACTGCCTTTGAAACACAAAATAGCTTTAATTTCCCTTGGGACAAGAGATCCCAGAACAAATTGGCAAGACTATTTTCTGAAGGTGGCATGTTGGGTAATGTTAGGGACAGAGAGAAGAAAATTACTACTATTAATTTAACTTCTCATAGAACGAAGAACAAAGTTGAAGTTAAAATCTCATTAGTACATCCTTCTAATAAATTATATAGAAGATGAGAAAGCAGTCTTCAGTAACTGGAAGAGAACAGAACAGTTCTCATAGTTAAACCGACTGGGGTTTAAGATCTCTAAGTCCATGTGACCCAACAGTCCCACTCCTAGGTATACAGCCAAAAGAAATGAAAACATTTGTACACACCAAAACTATATTATTATTAATAGTATTATTATTCACAGTATTCTGATAATGGAAACAACCAAATTTCCATTCACTGATGAATGGTTAAACAAAATGTAGCATATCCACCCAACAGAATATTATTGAGGAAAAAAAAAGGAAAGAAGTACTTATGCATACTACAACATTGACGAACTTTAAAAAATATTATGTTATGTAAAAGAAGTCATTCAAAAAGACCTCATGTTGTATGGTTCCATCTATATAAAATGTCAAACTGATAGACACAGAAAATAATTTAGTGGTTGCTTACAGCCAGCAGGGTACAGAGTGGGGGGATGAAAGTGGGTGGTGATAGGTGGTGGAAGAATGAGGCAGGACAACTAATAGACATGCGGTTTCTTTTGGGGTGACAAAAATGTTCTAAAATTAGATTGTGAGGATGGGGAAGTCATTGAAAGGGAATAATTGTCCTTTCCTACTTCAAATCAGCACCTGCGTGGAACATTATTTAGCAAGGGATAGATGCATGCAAAAAAATCATATCAAAAAATATCTGAAATCAACAAAATTTTGGAACTCATTAGGATGATTTATGACCAATCTGTGTTACTAGCCAATGTGTGTTACAAATTACAATAAGTAATTTAATTTACATAGAAAATGAAAGAAATATATGTGCTAATATATAGGAACTATATCTATATATCTATATCTATATCTATATACCTGTATCTCAATGTACTTGTATTTTTATAGGAATGTACTCTTTTAGAGTGGCTCACTCATTTAAGCCTCTGCCTTCAGTTCAGGTCATGATCCCATGGTTCTGGGATGGAGCCCCATGACCAGCTCTCTGCTCAGTGGGGAGTCTGCTTCTCCCTCTGGCTCCTCGCCTTGTTTTCTCTCTCTCTGTCTCTAAAATAAATAAATAACAAATATATATATATATATATATGTTTATATGTACACAAACACACACACACATATAAAACATTAACAAGATACAATTTCTACACACTTCCTGAATGTGAGAATATCTCCAAAAAATGTCCTAAAAGCGATTTCTACTGGATCAGCTTGGGTCACATGTCCATCACTGAACCAATCACTCTGCCCTAAAGGATAGCTAATGCTGATTGGTCAGGCCTGGGTTATTTGACCATTCTAGAGCCAATGGATGTGGTCACTTCACTAGGACCACAGAGACTGAGATAATAGCAAAGGCATTTTTTCCAAAGTAATATCAGAAGAGAAAATGGTTGCCAAGCAGTAAGAACAACAGAAGGCAAATATAACTGGTAAAAAATATTGCCTTTATTTATGTTGCAAGGGATGAGTATTTGTCAGGCAACAGGCTCATGTACTTGGTTTGGTTGTGACTACAGATGTCCTTAATGTGTAAAATTGGGACCCATCTATACTTCTGCAAATCACTATAAAATTCTTATAATTTACTAAATAAAGGAATACAATTTACAAACTGGAAGGACTTCAAGTTCATTTGTTCCAAATCCCATGTCTTATAAATAAAAAAGCTAAAGCACAGAGAGACTGACTCATCAAAGTCACATACATCATGGCATGATAGAGACTAAATCCAGCTTCCTCCATGCCTCCAAGTGAGTTAAATGGCATTTAGCATGAACCCAAATGACTGTAATACAATGATGAAAACAGCAAGTGCCATTAGAAAGGTACAAATAGAGTGCTCTGAGAATTCAAATATAGTAATCATCTTTGGGAAGGAGGCAGACCATGCATTTCATCTAGATAGCTCAAACTTACCCCTTTGGATGCTCAAACCTATTTTTTATATCATTTTATGTAAATTTTTGAAACCAATATTAAATTCTTCTCTGCCTTTTTAAAATAGCAACTGCTGAACATAAATTGGCCTTTTTAAAAAACTGTGCCATCATTATGAATCATTATCACTGCGTAATTCTGCAAAACACACACAGTTTTGTGTTTGTATTCTTAATTTTTTGTTTCCCCCTTCCTTACCTAATAAATGTCACTCCATTACTTCCAGTTTGTTTGTTTCTAACATTCTCTTGCCCTTTTCTAATTTGTTACTTCTAATCTACTTTGAGCTGGGAAACCAGAAAACCCACAATTATTATGACCTCAGTGAAGTAAGAATAAACAATCTCTAAGTGACAACACATAAGCCTTTAAGAAGCAAAGTCCATGGCTTTAGTCTGGGGACATAGTCTATTTTGGGTACACAAGGACATTTTTTGCTTATTTCTAAGTTTGCATTACAGGGAACAGAGGGTGCTGGGAGTCTGACCTCTAGCCAAGTAGGACATTACTGTGTATAAACTCTGTAAAGATCTGCTAACAAGGGGTTTCCCCAACAATGCCACATTGCTGTGCTGCCAGGTGAGTGGAGCTGTTGTTGTGACCAGCTCTGGCAGAAACACCTTCCAGATACATTCCAGGAAAGCTCCTAGAATACTGGCCATGGTTTGAGCTTATTTAACTATAAGCCTAGAGTTTGTTTGTTTGTTTTTTTTAAGATTTTATTTATTTATTTATTTATTTATTTATTTATTTATTTATCAGGGGGAAAGAGAGAGAGAGAGAGAGAGAAAGCACAAGCAGGGGTAGTGGCAGGCAGAGGAAGAAGCTGGCTCCTCACTGAGAAAGGAGTCTGATGGGATGTGGGACTCAATCCCAGGACCCTGGGATCATGACCTGAACCAAAGCAGACACTTAACTGACTGATCCACCCAGGCACCCCTCTAGAGTTGTTTTATAACCCAATTTCTACTGGCGAGAATATAACTCTCCATCCATATTTCCCTAAAGCGCTAAATCACTCTGATAGTTTCTGAGGTTAAAGACAGAAGTCTCTTCCTCACCACAAGAGTCATTCAAAATGTGTGCAAGCCATAATATTGTTTTAAGCCCACTGAAATTTCAAAACAGGCCAAAATTCCAGCTTTTCTCACCCAAAAATATAAATTTCTGTTTGAACTCAATATTCCTAGATTTTATGATATAATAGGATCACAGCAAAAATTGTAATTCACATTTCACTGGCTCTGGACTTTTAACAGAAAATTCAAAACCTTCAGCACCTTACAAAATCCCCATTAAATATTTGCGGTGACTCCCAACGTGATTTCCACAGAAGTTGTGATATTGTTCTTCCATCTTTCCCCAGGAACCAAATTTGCCAAGTGATGTTCCCACTGTTCAAGAAAGCATTGTCCCCCAAAGACTCACAACGTGTCAATTCCCCTTCCTGCTTCCTAATGTCTAGAGGCATCTCTAAAGCCACGTTATTTGTGTTCCACTGACTTGCAACACTTTCAGGTCAAGAGTTCTCTCTTGTAGATGCTTTAACATGCATTGGCCTCAACCATGAGTCAGGGTAAGGACCCTTAAGCCAGAAGATAAAGCTTAGGGACAGTTACTGTGTTCTACTTGAAAAGACTTTCTCATTCATTCCGTGCCTTGGTCCAGGTGCCTTTTTCTTCAGGGTAAGTGCTTTCCAAGGACAATCCTCAGCCCCCCATGCAAAAGGCCTTTGGTAACTTGTCTAATCAATTTGTAATATGTTCCTAAAAATGTCTCAGAATTTAGCTCTGCAAGTTGGAAGGGGAGAATGTATGTGAATTAAAATTCTGGCAAATGATAATCTTTTCCCCTCCTTTACCCTTATTGCAATTGAACTTAATCCACTAGTAGTACCTAAATTTTAGTTTTAAATGTCATCCTTTCCTTCATTTGTGTCAAGTAAATCAATGATTATTACATGCAATTGCTTGACTTTAAAGAATTCCTTGATGAACTGATTTAAAAAGGGAAAAATTACTTTATTATAGGATTTTTCACTCCTACTTTGCTCCCTACTCAACTATTCTCATGATCCATTTTTTTAAAAATGACAGCTTCGTGTATATGGTCTCCACTGCTGATCAGAATCCTAAGGGGCAAAAACAGGTATATAAATGAGTAAAAGAAATATGTTACTCTGGGGAAATGTATAAAAGCTGCACAGTGTGTTTCATATTTTCTAGAAGAGTACATTCCTATTGAAAAGATAAGTTCATTCAGATATAGTTCCCATTGCTTTTCATGCTTTTGAAACAGATACTATCATTTTCCCTATTCTGGTTATGAGATACAACAACCTTCCAGAAAAAGACAGGGTCTAGATAAATAAAACAGCTCTGTTGCACGGCTGAACACCAAGACACCTCAGGTATTGAAATTCCTTTATAACAAAGTCACAGGCATCTCAGAATTTTGGAGAATGGACAGCCAAATAGCAGAGGAGATTAAGGAAGTGAAAAAAAAAAATTCCCTAGGGGCACCTGGGTGGCTCAGTGGGTTAAGCCTCTGCCTTTGGCTCAGGTCATGATCTCAGGGTCCTGAGATTGAGCCCCGCCTTGGGCTCTCTGCTCAGCAGGAGCCTGCTTCCCACTCTCTCTCTGCCTGCCTCTCTGCCTACTTGTGATCTCTCTCTCTCTGTCAAATAAATGAATTAAAAATTCTTAAAAAAAAATTCTCTCAGTGTGATGATGTGGCAAAGCCCCACAGGCCTGGCAGCCCAGTCCTCAGTCTTCTCAGAGACTACAGAGCTCTGTCCATTGTATCATTGAGGTCCCTGCCACCCTGAGGCCAAGTGCCCGCTCGGCATTCTTGGAGGATGATGAGTAAGCCCTGCACATGCACTTGCATGGGGGCTCAGGTGTCCTCTCGTGCACATACAAGTGCACACACGCATAGTATTTGACCATTTAAAAAGCACTTTCAGGGGTCCTCTAAGCAAAGAGAGAGCCTAAAAGTAACAGTCCAGAAAGGAACAGAGACAATATACAGTAAAAGTCACCCTACAGGCAATTACAATGACACTAAATTCATATCTTTCAATAGTTACCTTGAATGTAAATGGACTAAAATGCCCTAATCAAAAGACACAGGGTATCAGAATGGATAAATTAAAAAAAAAAAAAAAAGACCCATCGATATGCTATCTACAAGAAACTCATTTTAGACCCAAAGACACCTCCAGATTTAAGATGAGGGGGTAGAAAACTATTTACCATGCTAAAGGATATCAAAAGAAAGCTGGGGTGGCAATCCTTATATCAGACAAATTAGATTTTAAGCCAAAGACTATAATAAGAAATGAGGAAGGACACTACATCATATTTAAAGGGTCTATCCAACAAGAAGATCTAACAACTTTAAATATCTATGCCCCTAACATGGGAGCAGCAAATTATAAAAGCCAATTAATAACAAACTCAAAGAAATACATCAACAATAATACAATAATAGTAAGGGACTTTAACAACCCCCCTCAATGAAATGGACAGATCATCTAAGCAGAAAATCAACAAGGAAATAAAGGCTTTAAATGACACACTGGACCAGATGGACATCACAGATATATTCAGAACATTCCATCCCAAAGCAACAGAATACACATTCTTCTCTAGTGCACATGGAACAGTCTCCAGAATAGATCACATCCTGGGTCACAAATCAGGTCTCAACCAGTACCAAAAGATTGGGATCACTTCCTGCATATTTCCAGACCACAATGCTCTAAAGCTAGAACTCAATTACAAGAAGAAAGTTGGAAAGAACTCAAACACATGGAGGCTAAAGAGCATCCTACTAAATAATGAATGGGTCAATTGGGAAATTAAAGAAGAATTGAAAAAATTAATGGAAACAAATAAAAATGGAAACACAATGGTTCAAAATCTGTAGGACACAGCAAAGGCAGTCCTGAGAGGAAAGTATACAGCAATACAAGCCTTTCTCAAGAAACAAGAAAGGTCTCAAGTACACAACCTAACTGTACACCTAAAGGAGCTGGAGAAAGAACAGCGAAGAAAGCCTACATGCAGCAGGAAAAGAGAAATCATAAAGATCAGAGCAGAAATCAATGAAATAGAAACCAAAAGAACAGTAGAACAAATCAACAAACTAGGAGCTTGTTCTTTGAAAGAATTAATAAGATTGATAAACTCCTGGCCAGACTTACAAAAAGAAAAGAGAAAGGACCCAAATAAATAGCATCATGAATGAAAGAGGAAAGATCACAACCAACACCAAAGAAATACAAACAATTATAAGAACATATTATGAGCAACTACACAACCAGCAAATCTGACTATCTGGAAGAAAATCGATGCATTCCTAGAGATGTATAAACTACCAAAACTGAACCAGGAAGAATAGAAAACATGAACAGACCCATAACCACTAAGGAGACTGAGGCAGTCATCAAAAATCTCCTAACAAACAAGAGCCCAGGGCCAGACGGCTTCCCAGGGAAATGCTACCAAACATTTAAAGAAGAATTAATACCTATTCTCCTGAAACCATTCCAAAAAATAGAAATGGAAGGAAAACTTCCAAACTCATTTTAAGAGGCCAGCATTACCTTCATCCCAGAACCAGACAAAGACCCAATCAAAAATAAGAATTATAGACCAATACCCTTGATGAACATGGATGCAAAAATTCTCACTAAAATACTAGCCAATAGGATCCAACAGTACATTAGAAGGATTATTCACCACAGCCAAGTGGGATTTATTCCTGGGCTGCAAGATTGGTTCAACATCCACAAATCAATCAATGTGATACATTAATAAAAGAAAGGACAAAGATTATATGGTACTCTCAATAGATGCTGAAAAAGCAGTTGACAAAGTACAGCATCCTTTCTTGATCAAAACTCTTCACAGTGTAGGGATAGGGGGTCCATACCTCAGTATAATCAAACCCATCTATGAAAAACCCAGAGTGAATATCATTCACAATGGGGAAAAACTGAGAGCTGTCCCCTAAGATCAGGAACACAGCAGGGCTGTGCACTATCACCAATGCTATTCAACATAGTACTAGAAGTCCTAGCCTCAGCAATCAGACAACAAAAAGAAATAAGAGGCATCCGAATAAGCAAAGAAGTCAAACTTTCACTCTTTGCAGATGACATGATACTTTATGTGGGAAAACCCAAAACTGCTAGAACTCATACAAGAATTCAGTAAAGTGTCAGGATATAAAATCAATGCAGAGAAACCAGTTGCATTTCTATACACCAACAGCAAGACAGAAGAAAGAAAAATTAAGAAGTCAATCCCATTTACAACTGCACCCAAAACCATAAAATACCTAGGAATAAACCTAACCAAAGAGGCAAAGAATCTGTACTCAGAAAACTATAAAGTACTCATGAAAGAAACTGAGGAAGACACAAAGAAATGGAAAAACGTTCCATGCTCATGGATTGGAAGAACAAATATTGTGAAAATGTCTATGCTACCTAAAGCAACCTACACATTTAATGCAATCCTTATCAAAGTCCCATCCATTTTTTTCAAAGAAATGGAACAAATAATCCTAAAATTTATATGGAACCAGAAAAGATTCCAAATAGCCAGAGGAATGTTGAAAAAGAAAGCCAAAGTTGGCGGCATCACAATTACAGACTTCAAGCTCTGTTACTAAGCTGTAATCATCAAGACAGTATGGTACTGGCACAAAACACACACATAGATCAATGGAACAGACTAGAGAGCCCAGAAACAGACCTTTAACTCTATGGTCAACTAATCTTCCACAAAGCAGGAAAGAATATCCAATGGAAAAAAGACTCTCTTCAACAAATGGGTGTTGGGAAAATTGGACAGCCACACGCAGAAGAATGAAACTGAACCATTTCCTTATACCACACACAAAAATAGACTCAAAATAAATAAAAGACCTCAATTTGAGACAGGAATCCATCAAAATCCTTGAGGAGAACACAGGCAGCAACCTCTTCAACCTCAGCCACAGCAACTTCCTCCTAGAAACATCGCCAAAGGCAAGGGAAGCAAGGGTAAAAACAAACTACTGGGACTTCATCAAGATCAAAAGCTTTCGCACAGCAAAGGAAACAGTCAACAAACCCAAAAGACAACTGACAGAATGGGAGAAGATATTTGCAAACAACATATCAGATAAAGGGCTAGTATCCAACATCTATAAAGAGCTTATCAAACTCAACACCCAAAGAACAAATAATCCAATCAAGAAATGGGCAGAGGACAGGAACAGACATTTCTGCAAAGAAGACCTCCAGATGGCCAACAGACACATAAAAAAGTGCTCCACATCACTTGGCATCAGGGAAATACAAATCAAAACCACAATGAGATACCACCTCACACCAGTCAGAATGGCTAAAATTAACAAGACAGGAAATGACAGGTGTTGGCGAGGATGCAGAGAAAGGGGAACCCTCCTACACTGTTGGTGGGAATGCAAGCTGGTGCAGCCACTCTGGAAAAAAGTATGGAGGTCCCTCAGAAAGTTGAAAAGAGAGTTACCCTAAAACCCAGCAATTGCACTACTGGATATTTACCCTAAAGATACAAACATAGTGATCCGAAGGGGCATGTGCACCCAAATGTTTATAGCAGCAATGTCCACAACAGCCAAACTATGGAAAGAATCTAGATGTCCATCAATAGGTGAATGCATAAAGAAGAGGTGGTATGCATATACAACGGAATACTATGCAGCCATCAAAAGAAATGAAATCTTGCCATTTGCAATGACGTGGATGGAACCCTAGGGTATTATGCTGAGTTAAATACGTCAATCAGAGAAAGACAATTATCATATGATCTCTCTGATAGGAGGAATTTGAGAGGCAGGGCAGGGGGGTTGGGAGGTAAGAAAGGAAAAAAATGAAACAAGATGGGATCAGGAGGGAGATAAACCATAAGAGACTCTTAATCTCACAAAACAAACTGAGGGTTGCTGGGGGGAGGGGGGATGGAGAGGGTGGTCGGGTCATGGACATTGAGGAGGGTATGTGATATGGTGAGTGCTGGGAAATGTGTAAGCCTGACGATTCACAGACCTGTACCCCTAGGGCTAATAATACAATATATGTTAATAAAAATAATTAATAAAAAATTAAAATTAAAAGGCACTTTCACACATATGATTCTAGGTGAGCATGCTTCCCTTGAAAAAACAGACATTAGCCTTCTCTCACTCTATGTCTTTTCTTTCTCCACCTTCTCTTCCACTTTCACTTTCTCCCTTTTCTTCCTCTCTCCCTGCTTTCTCTTCAGGCATACCTCTTCCTCCCCTTTCTTCCATATTCCCCATCACCTTTTCCCTCTTTAGCTTCTGAAGGAGCTGTAGAGACAACATCCTGAATATGTGTGAACACTTCTCTGGGCTTCCGAAAATCATTTCACAGCTAATAACGACATTTCTCAAAACCAAGGATGATGCTGGAACACAGTCCTTCATGAAGAGCACAATTATTTCCTTGGTTAAAAGGCAGAGCACAGAGGAGAAATTAGGTGTCCCAGGTCATCCAAGCTCCCTTACAGAGACACCAGCTCACCCTGCCTTCCTTGCTAAGCACCTCAACCTTTCCCCAGCCCTCAGACTATTGCCCTTCTCTGAGGATGGCAATGAACCTCAGGAAGTCTACTCATATCTTACATTCCAAATTGTATCTGGTCCCAGAGTCACACTATGATTTCACACATTTCCATTATTGCTTTATGCCTGTGTCAACACAACATATTTTTCATCAGCCTCTTGCTGCTTTAATCGGCATTTCAAGGAAGAAAGAGATGTATAGAGGGCTCTGTTTGGAAAACAGGTAATTTAGTTCAGTGTTTCCAGGGGTCAGGTGAGCCTAAAATGTTCATTTGTCATTGCCATAAACTACCAAGATCATTCTACAGAAATATCTCTCCGAATGTTTGAAAAATCTGTTAAAAATGAATCTGAACATCTGAATTCTATACCTCTTCTCACATATATATAAAGAATGCAAATTTTTAAAAGAAAGCCTCCTTGCACTTCAGTTTTTTAGTCATTGAACTGCATGTTCTTTTATAGATCATTCTTATTTCTCTTCTGAGAATTGGAAAATGGGAGACACTTTAAGGGATTTTTTTCAATTAAAATGAGTTGCAGAAAACTAAGAAATGTAACACTTCATTAGCAGGCATTTAATTCCCTAGCTTTTTATTTTTAAGGAAATTAAAAAACCGTATGCTCTCTGGTACCATTTGTGTTTTTTTCAATTGCAGTATACATTATAACCTAGAACAGGGAATTTTTTGATAAATATGAGGTATTAACAAAAGACTTCAACCAGAATTACTAACTGTGATTTCTTTCATTTAATGCCAATGAGTGTAAGTTGTTGTTTTTGCTTGAAGAAGCAAGAAGAATGATTAAAAAGCATATATTAGAAACTGCATACACTGCTGATGCAATGTTTTAGTGCACTGCCTTAAAATGGTAGATGTCAAACAGTTATCCAAATACCCTAAAAAGAAGTGCTTATTTTTAATAAATATATTTTTATGTTTATAATAATGCCCTCTATATTATAAAGGTTCCGTTCATGGAACAGTTTCCTTTTAAATGGCATGTTTTTAGAGAACATAATATGATATAGCCAATTCTAATGTATTCAGAATGGCAGGAGACAGTTAACAATTTTTTTGATAAGCTGAGAGCTTTCATACATGTAATATACATATTCAAAATTCTCACAGAATTCAAAGTCAAAATATGTTTTTGCACTAAAGCTACTCAGAAACAAAATTTAGTTTTTCTATGATGATGGTTCAAAAATCACTTGAAGGCCTGGTAATCTATGGGTTATTGCTAAGTACAGCCATCCTCACTGCACACTACAAGAATTTAAATTCTATCTACTGGGCATTTACAAAGTATAAACTGTTTGAATTCTGCATAAGAAAAGTTTAACATAAATTAAAATTCTGCAACATGGTATCTCCTGGCCTTATGATGTCAACTAATTGTTTCAACATTAAGCATCTAAGAAACAGCCCCAAAAGTAGAATAGCAACTAAATGTCAAAGATTATGTTTTCCTGGGAAAAATTAATATTGCCACATTCTCTCCTAAAGAGAACAATATAAACTATCCTTCTTTTCCTTACTTCCTTTTCTATCTTCTGGTCTTTAGATCAGACCAAAATTCTTGTATATCCTATCTGCATTTTAATCTTTGAATGTGACAGTAAGTATTAACAACTTTTCATGTGTAGCATTATATTCACTTACATATGAACATTTAATCACTAAATATTAACCAGCATAACTCCTGATCGAAATAAATTACTTATGGATTATTTCAAGAGCGTCCTGAATTGCTTCTTTGAGGCCCTTTTCAAATGAGGCTTTCAAAATTACTTTTAATTAAAAAAAAAAAAAAATCTGGAGCTTCTCTCCAGGTCACATTAGTGACAGTTCAGCCTGTTTTTTTTTTTTTTTTTTTTCCCTTTTTTTTTTTTTTCCTTTCTTCCTTTTTTTTTTTTTTTTTCCTTTTTTAATTGCTAGATTTCCTAGCTTCTATTGACTCATTCATAGTCTAGGACCACTACTAAAGATTTTAAAATACACATTCTAGAAACCAAACAGTCATAGGTCTTTTACTCAATGTTTCCTGCCTTTATTTCCTTTAAATATTTTCCATTTCACAAGTCTAAGCAAATATAATGAGCAATTTGTGACAAAAGGGTGACAATTTAGAGATAGTATATGCATTTTACATGCTGACTACAAAAAAGATGGAAATTTCAGCTGAGCTCTTTATCTGCCACTTACCATTCTTAGAATAATGGCTGATAATGATAGAAATCACACTGGCTAATAGCACTATTAACATCTTCCACGTTAGCGTATATTCTTGGTATAGATGAGTTCCTTTTGTAAATTTTTTAAACTCTATCTAGATTTTCTATGCAAAAAAAAGGGGGGGGCACGCCATAAGCCACAAACATTAACCAGTTTGTAAGCAGCCCTCCATCTTTAGTCTTCTTTCACTAAAACTGAAGGATTTTGATTTCATGTTCAAATCATAATTTTGCTTTTCACAATTCTTTGAAACTGATCTATGAAATCTCATATGGATCTAGTAGGCCATTAAGTGGTACAATAATCATTAGATGTGTTTATCTTTCTGAACCAATGTGAGGCCAAGAATCAGCATGACAATGATGCATATGTCTTTTCAGAGGCTGCAGTTTCATAGACTCTCTCGGTATTGTTAGCCCAGTATTGATGGGAATACATGCACATCTTTATTAAAGATACAAAACTATCATGAACAAAATGTCCTAAGTGAAATTTCATCTGTTTGTTGTGTTTTGTTTTGTTTTGATGATCTTAAATGGACACGATTAACTTACAGAAAGAATACTGACTGCAAAACTGAATCCAAAATCAGTTATGTAGCTCTATTCCCTGAGGAATCTTTGCACAATTTATTTTGGCCAGTTTCTGTTTCTGATGATGAATCACTGAGACTCTGCAGAAAAGGAAAAAAAAAAAATGCCTAGGTCTTCTGAGCCAAGATAATTACAGCTGAAAAGAATGGATTCACTTCTTGGAGATAGGAAGTTAAAACACAGTCGTCACAGGTTGACTAGAAAAGGAATTTGCTGCCTAAGAGATATGGCATAATTTGCTTTCTGCAGCGTAACTGTGGACACAAATAATCCATTTGCGGCAATGGTTCTCAACTTATTGTTTATAAACCAAACTTAATTTAAATCAGCAGAATAAGTTCCAATGGCACCTCAGTTATTGGGAGTTCAGAATGTATTTTACAGTGGATGAAATGTTAGAAATATTATTTAGGCAGCTAAGCAAGACCACAAAATTTATTTCATACCTTCCATCATTTCGTTATGTGTTTATCAAGTACCAATCAGGTACAATATAAGAAACTGTGGATGCTAATATAATAGAAAAATTCAGAATTTATACCAGGGACATATATCCAGGCTTTTCAATAGTGTTCTGTATGAACACCCCCACCCCCCCAAAAAACTATACAGATTATTCAACCTAAAACAAAATAAATCTTCAAAAGTACACAATCAAGTATATTGGTTTATCTTCCATTACTACAGAAATTGAACTAAGTTTGCTGACATGAGCAGCAGTGAGACAAGTGAAGCTGCAGGCAGATTTTCAAGTAGTGCTGGTCGTCTGGAGTTTGTGTTGTCTTGGTTATCAGAGCTCAAAATGTTCAAGCAAGTTGACGCCCCAGGCTTCAGAAGAGTCAGGGTACAGTAGGGGATGGGGGGAGGGCTGCAGTTATGGTTACCACTCAAGGCAATCTGCATTACAGGGTAGTTGAGTTTTATGCAGTGGAGGCATGCACTCCTGAAGGTCCTCCCATAATTCAAAACTGGCATTAATCAAGATTATTTTTCCCAATGGAATAACTGGAAAGTATTAGGGATATATCCTGCCTACATATACCTATAATCTTAGAATGTAGTTTTGCTTAAGGCTGTCTTTTTTTTTTAATTATCTCAATATTATCATTGATATTTTGTAGCAGCTCCCTCTTAAATTAGCATGGCAATATCTGGCCTTCTTTTTTTTTTTTTTTTTTTTAATTTATTTGACAGACGGAGATCACAAGTAGGCAGAGAGACAGGCAGAGAGAGAGGAAGGAAAGCAGGATCCCTGCTGAGCAGAGAGCCCTATGCGGGGCCCGATCCCAGGACCCTGGGATCTGACCTGAGCCGAAAGCAGAGGCTTTAACCCACTGAGCCACCCAGGCGCCCCAATATCTGGCCTTCTTTGTGATGTGTTTTGACATCTAGCTTTGGTTCCAAAACTGCTAACTTTTCAGTGAGTTACCTAGCACTAGCTTCATCTTCACCACTTAGTGAATGTTCATGATATTGTCAGAGGAGAGTTTTTAAGATTTCAAAGTATAATAACCATGGAGGTCAACAGAGGAGTAATATATTGACCGAACCCCCTCCCCAAGAAGGGGGGAGTAAGACTGTGACATAGTTGGCTGTCATTTCTGTTTACCAGCTACAGAAATAGACAAGTTTGCAAATTACTGGGCCTGTCACTCATTGAAAGCATGTGAGTCTTGATTTTGTTGCTTCTGGTTTTGTTTTTAATTTGGAACATGGGACAAACTCTATTGATCTGAACATGCAAACAGAGCCTGAGGTTTCTCCTGAACTTTCTTTCAGGTTTTAAAAAATACTTGTAAGAAAAGTTACCACAGCAATGTCACTTAATTTCCAGTGTGATGTGGCAGTAAAATCTCACTAATATTTTAAGTCATTGGGATGCCTGGGTGGCTCAGTTGGTTAAGCCTCTGCCTTCCGCTCAGGTCATGATCCCAGTGTCCTGGGATCGAGTCCCACATAGGGCTCCTTGCTCGGCAGGGAGCCTGCTTCTCCCTCTGCCTCTGCCTGCCACTCTGTCTGCCTATGCTCGCTTGCTCTCTCTCCCTCTCTCTCTGACAAATAAATAAATGAAATCTTTAAAATATATATTTTAAGTCATAAATTTCAGATGATCGTAACTCAAATTTGTATAAAATGTGATCAATTCCAGGAGTCCTCCCAGAGCAAGTACCCCGATCTTCTTCCCCACAGAATGGCCGTGAAATGAGGATTACACCTCAGACTTCACATTGGGGAAAGAGCTGGTTCTAAAGGAGAAGGTAGAGAAAGTGATAGCAAAGGTTAAATAGAAGAAAAATGTTTGGACCCTGAAACCTGATCTGGTTCAGCAAGTGCTCTCACCCTGGCCTCTGCCCAGAGTAAGCTGGAGCTGCAGCCACAATCTCGCTCCTGTGAGTCCAGTGTAGCTGGAAGCCTGAGTTTGATGAGGAAGTTAAAGGGAAAAGTGTGCATCAGAATGGTAAATACATAAGCTCAGTGCCACCAGGTATAGTCTTTAAGGATAAATGTTTAAGAATTTATTTAGGACCAACCCAGTTTTGTGTGAAAGGTATGCAAAGTTCAAGTCAGTCTAACACTAAAGAAAGAGGGTTTTTATAGAAGTAACACAAGTTTAAAAATGTGATTTGTAAAAAGAGATATCTTCAGAAAAGTACAGAATTGTGACCTACACTTTTTCTTTGAGTCTTGATTATGACTGGTGCTCTTTCATGTTATCTCTTTTTCTGTTTTCAGTAAATCTTAGATTTTTATTCTTTTGGTATTATGCTGTTGTTTTTCTAAGCTTTATCATTTCCCTACTTTTAAAGTAAAAGAAAGTGCATGTGACTTTCTATATGTGATCCCAGCAACACTTTTTAAAATCCTTTCATAATTCCCTCTACTTAAACCTGATGTATTTATTAGTGCCTCTTGGAACTGTGCAGGGGGTTATTGCTCTGAAAACCAATGCAGGAACATTTATTACACTTTTCTACCAATACCCAGAGATTCTTTTCCTCTTAAATGTTTTGGAGCATATGGCTACTGACAGCACATTCCTTTTGAATTTAGTATCTAGAATCATTACCTTACATCTCTATCTACTGAATTACAGATACCATATATTTACATATGCTCTTTCTAGTCAGCCAGTTCCCTCAGTTTCATTGTGTCCTTTATGCTTAGCCTCCCCCACCACCATTTTATGTCATTTGCACATTTCATCATGTCAATTCATGTTTCATTTTGCAAGTGATTGCTCTATGTATATATTTTAATTGTCTTTAATGCTTCTTGTGAAATTCTGCAAGATGCTTTTACAAAGCACAAATTAAAATTTTAACTAGCTGAAATTTTTATTGTTTTAATTCTTCTATTTTTTTCACCATAATAAAAAACACATCAAAGTGTCCCAAAAGGATCATCTTTGGGCATGTGACTTTTTTTAATAACTTTTCATGATGAGGAACCTTTCTAACAACTAAATTTCCTTGTATTTTTGTCCTAGATATACCTGACATATAGATTTTGACACTAGAAAAAGGGAGCAACCATTATATTTGGAACATGGCATTTATCTAGCTGTATTTGAAAACAAATTACATACATCAGCTATAACTTTTCTGTGTAGAATTTTCTTATGAAATTATTACTATTCAATTACTCCCCTGCATTTTAAAGTACCTCTAAATTATGTCATGACGTTTTCCCAGTTAAAACCAACTACAATTCCATAATGATATTGGCCGTGACTTTTATCATCCTGACATTCTGAATCAGGCCACAAAAAATAAAATTTGTTTTTCCATTTTCTAAATTCCTTTGTTCTTATGCCCTTATTTTATTCTGTGATTACATTTCTAAGTTACACAATTAAAAGGTAACACTGGGAGATCCTCATTAGACTGTGGACTCCTAGAGGGAAGAGACTCTATCTTATTTATCTTTGTAACTCTGGTACCCTTTTGGAAAACAACTCTGTTACTAATATAAAACATATTTGTCAAATTGGCTTTTGAATGCATTAATTTTTGATTCCCAACAGTTTGAGTACATTCTTCATTTCCTATTAAATTCTCTACCATCTTCAAGTTCTTCTCATTCTGTTTTCCTGTTGCATTTTGTATCTCCTTCTCCATTGTAGAATCAAACACATTTTGCTTACAATATATACTCAAAGCAGAAAAAATAGAAAATAAAAAAATCAAACTGTCCATGAATTCCTCACCCAGAGAGAGCCATGCTGATTTTAGTGAACATAATGCAAATTTTTTTCCCTCCAAGTACAAATGCAACAAATATGTTACATGTATTTGCAAAACTTGGGACCATATTATATATGCTATTTTGTAACATCTGGACTATCTTTATATGTCAACAAAGATACAACTATAGCATCATTTTTAGTAAAATAGCATTCTGTTCTACTATAGATTTTCATATAATTTACTTTGTGGGGTTTTTGTTTTGTTTTCAATTAACGTATTCATTAAAATGCTGGATACTGGCAGCCCATGACTTAGGTCCCACAACTACATTTGGTTTTTCCTGCACAAAAACTTAGAAAATGTCTTACAAAAAAAAAAAAAAAAAGATTTCCAGGTTATTTGGATAAATCAAAAGATCTAATCCAACACCCACCCATCTGCTAGAGCTGCCTGTGTGGTCTGCAGTGCTCCTGATTTGCCACTACTCCCCATTGTCCCATACCCAATCTACTTCACTAATTTCACTTACCTTTCACTTGGCTTAGTGCCTCTTATTTAATAAGTGTCTGTTTATAAGGACTTTTCATTAGTCCACAGCCATATGATGAGTGACCATTTTTATACACTTATCTTTGTACCATCTTCTGATTTTTTCCCATAAGTTAACTTCCTAGTCATGGAATTTCTGGGCCAAAGAGTATCTTCAAGTCTTGATTCCTATCACTAAATTACTCCTCAGAAGGTTTTACACTTGTACACACCTACCATCAGATCCTGTGAGCATCTGTTTCCACCCACTAGCCCCCCTCTCTTCTGTCCATGTGGGCCATAATAGTCTACTTATGCTTTACTGATCTGAAAAGGATAAGCAAAATGATTATTAGAGCAAGGGTGAGATGGAAATGAGCTATCCCATACTTGCATAAATCAGTATTTCTCTCGCAGTTTGCCTCTATCTCCTATTAGATGAGAGTTTCTAGTATCACCAGCATTTTTCACAGAGCCAGAACAAACAATCCTAAAATTTTTATGGAATCATCAAAGACACTGAATAGACAAAGCAGTCTTGAAAAAGAAAAGCTAAGTTGGAGGCATCACAATTTCAGACTTCAAGTTATATGACAAAGCTGTAATCATAAAGACAGTATGGTATTGGCACAAAAACAGACACATGGGTCAATGGAACAGAATAGAAAACCTAGAAACAGACCCACAACTATATGGTCAACTAATCTTCAACAAAGCAGAAAGAATATGTTGGGGAAAAAGACAGTCTCTTAAACAAGGTGTTGGGAACACTGGACAGCCACATGCAGGAGAATGAAACTGGACCACTTTCTGACACCATACACAAAAGAATAAATTCAAAATGGATGAAAGACCTAAATGTGAGAGATGAATCCACCAAAATCCTAGAGAAGAACACAGGCAGAAACATTTTTGACATTGGCCATAGCAACTTCTTACTAGATATGTCTCTGGAAGCAAGGGAAACAAAAGCAAAAATAAACTATTGGGACTTCATCAAAGTAAAAAGCTTCTGCACAGCAAAGGAAACAATCAACAAAACTAAAAGGCAATTGCCTACGGAATGGGAGAAGATATTTACAAATGACATATCTGATAAAGGGTTAGTATCCAAAATCTGTATAAAGAAGATATCAAACTCCACACCCCAAAAAACTAATAATCCAATCAAGAAATGGGCAGAAGACATGAATAGATATTTTTCCAAAGAAGACATCCAGATGGCCAACAGACCCATGAAAAAATGCTCAACATCACTCATCATCAGGGAAATGCAATCAAAACTATAGTAAGATATCACCTTACACCTGTCAGAATGGCTAAAATTAACAACACAGGAAACAATAGATGTTGGAGAGGATGTGGAGAAAGGGGAACCCTCTCACACTCTTGGTGAGAATGCAAACTGGTGCAGTTCCTCTGGAAAATAGTATGAAGGTTCCTGAAAGCATTAAAAATGGAACTACCTTACAATCCAGCAATTACACTACTAGGTATTTACCCAAAGGATACAAAAATACTGATTCAAAGGAACACATGCACCCTGATGTTTATAGCAGCATTATCAATAATAGCCAAATTATGGAAAGAGCCCAAATGTCCACTGACCAATGAATGGATAAAGAAGATGTGGTGTACACAAACACACACACACACACACACACACAAATGGAATATTACTCAGCCATTAAAAAAAAGAATGATATCTTGCCATTTGCAACAACATGGATAGAGTTAGAGAGGATAATGCCAAGTCAGTCAAAGAAAGACAAATACCATATGATTTCACTCACATGTGGAATTTAAGAAACAAAACAGATCAGCATGAGGGGAGAGAAGCAAACCATAAAACAGACTCTTAACCATAGAGAACGAATCGAGGTTGCTAGAGGGGAAGTGGGCAGGCGATGGACTAAATGGGTGATAGGTATTAAGGAGGGCACTTGTTATGAGCACTGGGTATTGTACGTAAGTGATGAATCACTAAATTCTAAACCTGAAACTAATATTACAGCATATGTTAACTAAATGGAACTTAAATAAAAACTTGAAACAAACAAACCAAAAACAAACAAACAAACAAAAAAAAAAAACAAAAAAAAAGAAGAAGAAAATAGTTTCTAAAACATTGTTAGACTTGGAATTTTTAGTCTATTCGTTTTTTTTAATAATAACAACAACAAAAAAAAACTACACTTTGCCATAGATTCCCTGGCTGCACTTCTATTCTACTAACCTTAGGAAACTTAGGAAGGATAAGCTAAGAATATTTGCCTTTTAATCCTTTAATTTAAACCAGATGGTGGGTTTACTTTATGTGAGAAATCCAGTTTACATGTTATTGCCTTTTGAGGGAAGAGTTACTAATTATATGAGTCATGTCAATTTTTTCACATTCTAGGCCATTAAAATAATTCTGACAATGGGGGAGAAAACAATAAGGGAAAATGACTGCAACCATTAGATTCTGATTTATTTTTGTACAAATTATGGGAAGGCCCACAGTTAACTTCCATCCTAGATTGTCACTCTTTGAGAACTTGGAGGTTTCTTTTGTGTTTCACTCCACACACACCGCTTCCTTACTCACCTTCTAGACTCAAAGATTATACTCAATACATATTCATTAAATCCAGTGAATTTTACAATTAAACTAATTAGTTTTCTTAAAAGAAAAACTTTTCCTGTTATTTTACCCAAGTTAAAGACTTTTAGGTCCATATTTGCTCAAGTATCCAATCAATTCTAAGTATCATTATTAAAGAAAAAACTTCAGTTTTGAAATAACAAAAGAAAAATTGTGTGAGATAATGTTCTTTAATTTTAAAAAGCCTTTAGTTGTTTAAGAGTAGGAACCTGCAGGGTTGCCGCCTGATTGGCCCAGTAGGAAGAACATGTGATTCTTAATCCAGGGGTTGTGAGTTTGACCCCTACATTGGGTATAGAGATTACTTAAATAAATAAATTAATTAAAAAAAATTTTTTAAAAAACAGTATGAATTTGCAGTGAGTACTAAATAAACCATAGAGATCTAAAGCACAGTATAATAAACAGATAATATTGTACTATAACAATGTTATGCAATGAATATCACTACAATAGGAACCATATTACAATATATAAATGTATAAAAGTAATATGTACACCTTAAATTTACATAATGTTATATGCCAAATTTATTCAACAGGAGTTTACAAATAAAAGGGCTTTACAGTTCAAAGTATATTCACATAATTTCACCATATATATATATATATATATATATATATGTATACATATATATACACACACACATATTTTTTACATACACTTACTATATGTGTGTGTGTGTGTGTATAGGTGTACATATACATACATATTATCACTTAAATCATAGTCACAGCTACAGCATATTCTTAGGTTTTGCAGACAGGGCTATAAAGAAATTGCCAGAATTAACAAAAATAGTTCAAAATATCACACATTTATGAAAATTCCTAAAGACAGGAAACTTTCCACTGGCAAAATATATCTTGGGAGAAATTACATGATTTCTTCTCCAGTAAAGTCTTGGAAGCCGCGGCAGTTTCCAAACCTCAAGTGAGACCACTGAGGGTAGTCTCTTTTCTACCATAAGATATTGATGAAAGATACTCACATCAGCATACACTGAAGCATTATCACCAGTGAAATTTTTTTCCCAAGAAATAAGAAGAATAGAGATGAGCTAGGGTTATTTTATAAATCATATTTTGAATTGTGAATTTTTTCAGGTGACTAAACTGAAGGGTAGAAGATAGTAAGCCATTTGCCATTTAATCCATTTCATTTAAAGGATCACTAGCTGTATTTAATGACATCCAAAAATAAACTCTTCAGATGCTGAAATACTAGGCTGGGAAGGCAGGCAGTAGAAGCAGGAAGGTTATTCTAGTTTTATTTCATTTTCTTGAAGGGCAAAGGCAGCTTCTCATTCATAATAAGAAACTGACCCCAAAGTGACAGAAGGTAAAAAACTATTCCAGGCCTGTAGAACCTGAGTTGACAATTGATATCTATCCACAACAGCAGCAAATTGTTTCCTCCTATAAAAATTTAAGACAGAGTCTCTGCTTTTTATGAAGCTAGATACTGTGGTGATTAGTTCATCTAAATAATATAAGAAAGTTTTATGTACCAAAGTATAAGCAGACCAGCTGCTTGATTTTGTGCAAACAGTTCTTAGTGATTGCATAATGCATGTTTTTCAAAGGACCTAAGACTCACCAGGGACTTATTTCATTGAATATTTTCAACACCCATTGTAAGTGGGCCTTTTTATTCAACAGTGCTCAAGTGCATTAGCATCGTCAAACTGTATAAGAACATCAAGTTCTGAAACTTTCTCCTTATTTTTTGTCTTAAATTTGCATATTAGGGGTTTTTTTTTTTCTTTTTATTTCCGGTGCAAAAATACCCACCTAGATAGTATCTGTCAAAAAGTTGTCTTCAGTAATTAGGCAGCTATTGCACAGTTAGATGGTTTAACTAGAGACAGTATGTAATACTTTTAAAACAGTTCTTTCTTCGGATATAGTTGTCTCTATTAAACACTGTGCTTCTTATTGCCTTTTCTCCTCTCTAGAGCCCCTGTATTCTAACTATGGAGATCTCTGGCTTACTCATGTGGAATCCATTTATTTTTATCAAGGTGGTAACTTAGTTTCAGAGTCAATAATTATTGGTGGGACACAGGAAAGAGTCGTGACCTGCCAAAGAACATCATACCAGGATAGTACTTTATCAAGGTGCACCCTGTAGACCTCTGTCACTGGAGATTTGGCATTGCTTCCCCTGGAAGGTGTGAATGGAAGAGTATAGGACATTCTACAGCCTGCGAACAAGTGGCACAATGAACTACTGTTGTCATCTGTGAATATGTGGTATCCCTTAGCTGAGTTGGTGTAGAAAAACTTGAAGACTACTCTTCTAAGTATTACCCACTCAGAAATACACTTAACACCTCTCTTCTTCAAGCACCAGGCCTTGTATATATTAAGTGCACAGAAAATGTTAAATAAATGAGTTGATCAATTTATAAATAAAATGCAAGCTTTTCATATAAACTGAAAATTTTAACATTTGGATTTACAGTCTAAAATTCTTGATTATCACTGTGGGACAGGTGATTTCACAGTAAACACAGCTTCTAAACAAAGCATTCTGAGATCTCTATCAGTGAATTAGTAAAGTGAGTATACTAATTCTGTGATATCTCCAGTAAGGATTCAATGTAATCAAAGGTTATAATCTTCTTCCCTCAATAACTAAATCGATCTTCCATCCAGTGGATCTACACTTGCTCTAAAAAAAAGCAAGGGGCTTATGGAAGGGTAGAAAAGACAACTACCTTTTTACCATCTAAGCTCCCTCAACAAGCTACCATACCTCTTCAGTTCCAATTTAGACTCAATCAAACTGAGCGGCCAGAAGTCAACATGGCTAAAGGCATAAATAGTTCCTCATGGCTGAGATAGCTAGCTGTCCACCATATGTGGGGCTCCTCTCTTCCATAATATAAGCTACTGTTGAAAGTGGCTGCCCAGTCAAGGACTACATTTCCCAGCTCTCCTTTCATCTAGGTGGGGCCAATGTGACTAGCTCTTGCCAACTGGATGTCCACAGAAGTGAGATGTGTCACTTGTGGGCTAAAGCATTTGAAGAAGTAGATGGACCTTCTCCTCATTGCCTCTTTCCACTTTTGCCAGTCAGACATAGAGACAAAGTCTTGAGGGATGGCAAAACCACAAGATGGAAGGAGCCTAGACCCTTGAATCACTGTATGGGCATAGAAGAAAAGCACCTCCAATCGGGAATGCCCTCACTGCCCCTTACACGAATAAGAAGTAAATCTGTATTCTGTTTAGCCACTGAAATTTGGAGATTCATTTATTAAAGCAGCAGGAATTATAATAATAAACACACTCCTCCACCTTTTGTAATTTATGCTTCAGCAATAACAATCTATGTACAACTTCCCAGATCAAACATGCAGGTTCATGCTCCCATGTTTATACATGCTGATGCTTCTGCTTATAATCCGTAATTTTCTTTACCTATACTCTCTCCTGTCCGGTCCTTTGTCTTTGACCAATTTGTATTAATCCTTAAAAATCTAGCTTTAAGCTTCTGTGAAGATTTATTCTGCCAGTGTGCTCCATTCCCACCATGTACTTCCCTAGTTTGTACATAATTCCACTTTTGCACATGTCACAATATTTTAGAATTCTCCATCTATAAATATGTCAACCATATAACATACACATTTGTCATGTTTCCATACTCTGAGGCTCCTAGCAGAGGGGTGATACAGAAGAAATTTATGACTCTATTAGGTCTTCCTATCTAATTAGGACTTTGTTTATATTAAATTAATCTGATCTGTGGAGGATAAGAAACAGAATCTATTAACCACTAGAATATGAGGAAGCAATGAAGGAAAGGAATCCTGTTGTATGCTGATAATTAGTCACCGAATGAGTAATAGCAATACAAACTTGCAAGTAAAAAAAACAAGAGAACATGTGCACTTCTACAGATTTCTAAATTTGGCAGAAGTTCAAGGGAAACACAAATCCTGATATGGGGCAAGGCCTGATTTTTTTTTAGATTAAAGCCGAGTGGTTCAGCATAAGATGTTTATGGCATGCAGATTTTCACACAAATGGATTTTATTTTAAAAGACATAATCCCATTTTTGCTGCCATTTTTGTGAGGATTAAATTAGATAATACATGTAAAACCACCCAGAATAGGGCCTAGAACAAAATGAATATTCAACAAATGTTGGATAAATGTACTGTAGAATAATGTCAATGAGGGACGCCTGGGTGGCTCAGACAGCTCTGTGTCTGCCTTCAGCTCAGGTCATGATCCCAGAGCAGCATCAGGCTCCTTGCTCAGCAGGGAGCCTGCTTCTCCTTATCCCTCTGCTTGCCACTCCCACTACTTGTGCTCTCCCTCCGACAAATAATATCTTAAAAAAATAAAATGTAAAGGACCAAAACAGTAACTATTTTTCAGCCAAATCCATGTGGTTTTACACCTAAGTGCTGACCTAGATTTTTCATTCTCCTAATCCTTTCTCAAGCAGGGTGAGAAGATGATACAAGAAGGAGAATATGAGACACTGTTGATAGTCATAAGGCATTAGGAGGTGAGGAAGCATATTTAGAAACTCTTCTGTGCCCCTCATTTGGTACAAATATGAGACAGGTTGTTTTTCAATTTAGAAAGAGAACCTCTCGTTGAATTTTTCTTTTTAAATTATATTTTATTCTAGTCACTAGTTTTACACTGGTCCCAATAAAATGTACATTATAAAAAATAAAAAACCTCATCTGATAAGCCTATTACCTTATGTTCATGGCTGCCAGATTTATTCTGTTGAATTCAAATTTGCCTGTGGCAGTGCTTCGTATCTAATTTGTGACTTTTACAAGGTGAACCTTGCATCATTTTCCTTTGCCTCTGCTTTCATTTATCTAAATGAAAACAGTTTCTCTTAATGCATAGGTTTGCTTGAGATGCCATTAATACCACAGATGGGCCCTGAAATGCTCATAAAAAAAAGCATCACAATAAATATTTATTGTTGTTTCACCCAGACACACAAACCTGGCATATTTTTAATATGGCTGGCTACTTGGTTTCCCTTTTAATAGAGCGTATTTACTTGATTTCATTTTCTCAAATAATTGCTCTTCCTCTGAGGGTTATTTGAGGGGAAGGGGTGGCTGAAAGAGCGGAATGAATTTTGAAATATTTGAGAGTGAGGCCAGTGGTACATTTAAATTGATTAGAAGGAGACTGAAATGAAATGAGGGTCAAGTGTTTTGTGCTTAAATGGATGAAACTGTATGGAATTTATCTAACTCAGAAAAATATCTGTGTTAAACACAGCATTTCATAAACACAGCTTAGGGAAAAACAAATAGTTTTCCCGGTTTGCTACATTTCACAAAGAATAATTCTCAAGGGGGAAAAACAAATCATGGCGAAGCTAGTGGTGTTTTCTTCAGCTTCCATATCCTTTATGGTTGGTGCCTTGTATATTTTTAAATCATATTTATATTCCAGATGACTTCTACCAAAAGATAAGCAATATTTGCTGACCTTTGAGAAAATCGTTAGGAACTACTTAGAACAATCAATTTCATTAGACAACACGCAACGAACAGAAAAACTGCCCTCTTGTCGGCAGAACTCTGCGAAACACACCTCACTAGACGTACAGTCCTGAGGGTCCAGAACTCATGGTCTGATGGAAAAGGCCACGTGAATGTGCCCAGGATACAAAAAGGGGCAATCGGTCCAGTGTGGGTTTCAGGGGGCCTTTCTTGGATGATGTGGCAATGGAACTGGATTTAAAGAATGTGAGGATATGTAGGAAGCAGCGGGCAAAAAGGGTAGTGGAGAAAAGGAATTCAGTCAGAGAGTAAAATACGAACTGAGTTTGCCAGGTGTGACACAGCAACATGTGCAAGGGAGATTAAGACTATTTCTACATCTAGAACATGTTTTCACTTTCTTTTCTCGATGGCATTTAAGGACATTGCTTCTAGGAATTTTATCTTTTTCACTACTAGTTCTTCTGCTGAAGGTTTATGTAGTTAAACCATGTTTTTAAGCACACATAATGTTGAAGACGGAAACATGGAAAACTCTCTCTAATGTCCGTTGTACAAAAGGAAACCTAGGGGCCCCTGGGTGGCTCAGTCGGTTAAGCGTCTGCCTTCGGCTCAGGTCATGGGATCAAGTACTGTATTGGATCCTTTGTTCAGTGGGGAACCTGCTTCTCTTTCTTCCTGCTGCTCCCCCTGCTTGTGCTCTCTCTTTCTCTCTCTCTCTCTCTCTCTGATGAATAAATTCTAAAAAAGCAATTAAAAAAAAAAAAGGAAATCTAATACCTGTTATATTTATATTTACTACATGTGCATACAAAGAACTCCAAGGCATCTGATCAATTGTGAAAGCTATGGGAAGAAAAAGGAGCACCTTGAAAATACTAAGGTTTCCTTTTTAAAAAAAAGTGATCATCAAAACTAAGAAAACTTAGGGTATGTGCTATGGTGAGTGCTGTGAAGTGTGTAAATCTGGCGATTCACAGACCTGTACCCCTGGGGATAAAAAGATATTATATGTTTATGAAAAAAAAAAAAAAAAAAAAAAAAAAAACTAAGAAAACTTTTTTTTATTTTTTTTACTTAGAAGCATTTTATATGGCTTTTGGTAATTAAGGGAGAGCTTGGGGTGAGTTAAGAATCTTTATTTAAAAGAATGATAACTTTAAAGAAAGTTATTTAAAGAAACTGTAAATAAAAGTAAATTTAATCTATTTAAGCTTAGATTTAAGAAATCCCTGGTGCATCATTTGAGCCAAATGAAAATTACCTCCTATAGATTCCTTTAGATATTTCCCTGGAAACAGCATCTCCTGGGAAACAATAGAGATATGACTACTATTGGGGAAGTATACCCTTACTACAAGGGAAATGTATTTTTCTTGGTTTGTATTTCCATGGGGTTTTCCATGCTGATAGTATAATATTTATTTGTTAAAAGAAGAGGTTCATTTCTTAGTTCCTCATTTTTAATCCACTCACTTTTAGGAGTTATATGCATCTGAATTTATCCCAATTCCTAGCAAGCAATTATATGTGGCTTTTCTAATTAAAGCTTCCTAAATTGAAGGAGAAAATAATTTACATTTTGTCAGAGGAGTTGAGTCTGCAGAGGATTCTTGTTTTATAGGTGGAACATAGTGCTAGGACCAGCATTAATCTTGCAAAAGCAGATTTTGAAAATCTTATTTCTCTGACCACAGCAATGTCAGGTGGGTTCGAAACTATTCAGAAAAGTCCTTTATGATAAACTGTAATAGGCAATCTAGTTAAGAGCCTTCAGTAACCTTTCCATATGTATAGATATTGATTCCATAATTGGATTGGTAACTCCTTAAAGGTAGGAATTACTGTGCTGTGTACTATCTTGAAAACTGATTTTTCCTCTGGAAGAATCTATTATTTCCAATTTTCATCTTAATCAACAAATGCTGATTACTGTCTAACTTTTCTATTAAGGCTTTGTCTTTTTAGAGCAGTTTAAGGTTCACAGTGAAATTGAGAAGGTAAAAAGTTTTCCCATATTCCCTGCCCCCACACATGCACAGCCTCCCTCATTACTGATATCCCCCACTAGAAATAGCACATTTATTACAATTGATGAATCTATCTTAACACAACATAATCACTCAAAGTTCATACTTTACAGTAGGGCTCACTCTTAGTATTAATACATTTGAAAGGTTTAGACAAATGTACAGTGACATGTATCCACCATGGCAGCATCACACAGAGTATTTTCACTGCCCTAGAAATCCTGTGTTCTACCTCTTCATCATCTCTCTCTTCCCCATTCCCAAACACTGGCAACCATTGATCTTTTTACTGTCTCCATAGTTTTAAGCCTTTCACAGAATGTTATATAGATGGAATCATACAGTATATGGTCTTTAAAGATTGGCTTCTTTCACTTTCCAATACACATTTAAGGTTCCTCCATGTCTTTTCATGGCTTGACAGCACATTTCTCTTTACCACTGCATAATATCCCATTGTCTGAATGTACAACAGTTTATTTATCCATTCACCTACTGAGGGACAGCTCAGCTGCTTGTAACTCTTGAGCAATTATGAATAAAACTGAAATAAACAGCCATGTGCAGGTTTTTGTGTAGATACAAGTTTTCAGAACCTCTGGGTAAATACCAATTAACATCACTGCTAGCTCCTATGGTAAGAGTATACAAGAAACCAGCAAAGTGTCTTCTAAAGTGACTGTACCATTTTGCATTTCCACCAGCAATGAATCAGAGTTCCTGTTGCTCCACATGTTCACCAGCATTTGGTGTTGTCAGTTCACGGATTTCAGCCATTCTAAAAACTACATAGTAGGATCTCAATGTTGTTTTCATTTACATTTTCCTGATGACATATACTGTGGAACATTCTCTCATGTTATTTGTCATCTATAGTTCTTCTTTGGTGAGGCATCTATTAAAGTCTTTGGCCTATTTTCTATTCTGATTGTTGGTTTTCTGAAGAGTTTCCAGTTACCTTTTTAACTTGAAAAATAACCTTTGGAGCATTAGTATGAACTAGAGTAATTCTCAAACACAAAACCTATCAACTAAAGGAGAAGTGACAACCCATAATAAATGACCCTGCAACACTGAGCAAATGATTATAGCAGTGATCCCTTAAGTTCTCTCCCAAAAGGACTGACAGCCACTTACTCAGGTATCGATATACTGAGGGAAGGGAATACTTGTTGGATACAGGGTCCAAATTATGCTGATTCAGCATCTTAAAGCACCATAATGGTTCAAGCAGGGACATATGGGTATCATTCAGGTAATAACTAGAGTCCTGGCCCAGATCCATCTCCCAGAGTGTCCAAGGTTCCATCTTGTGGTCATTTCTCAAATAAATATATGGAGTGGATATAGTAAGCACTAGTAGACTCCTCGGATTGATCCTCTGACCTATAGCATCAAGAGTTATTATAGTAAGAAGCACCAAATAGAAGCCCCTGAGACTACCCTTCCACACCACCAAGACAGTAAATCAAAAACAATGCTGCAACCCAAGGGAATAGGAGATTAATGCCACCTTCCAGGATCTAAAAGATGTAGGGGTTGAAGAGACTGTCTATTTAATTCACCAATCTGGTCTTTACAGAAACAAGATCTATCATGGCAATGACAGTGGACTACCAAAACTATCAAATCACAGCTCTGGTTACAACTGCTGTGCCGAATATGGTATCTTTATTGGAAGAGATTAACACAGTCTCATGTATATTATATTCAGCTGCTGATATGACAAATGCCTTTTTCCCATACCTATTAGGAAAAGGGATCAGAAACAGTTTGAGTGCATTTGGAATGTACAGTGGTGCATATTCACGGTGTTGCCCTAGATCTATGTTAGTTCTCCTGTTCTCTGTTATAATACAGTCCAAAGGAACCTGTATGATCTGATCATCATACAGAATATAACTTTGGTTCATTATGTTGATGAATCATGTTCATAAACCTGATAGGCAAGAAATAGCAAGCTCTCTGGATGCCTTCATAAGACACATAAGATTTAGTAGGTGGAAGAAAAATCATGTAATGATTAAAGACCTTCAATATAGGCATCTTGTGGTCTGAGGCATACTGGAAAATCCCTCTTAAGTAAAAATTACATTCTACCATTAAGGTAAAAAAAAAAAAGCACAATGACTCTTATATTGGGTCATATGGAAGACAGGTTGACTTGAATGGTGCCCCAAGAAGTCACAGGAAGTCTTTGGCATGCTAGAAGAGCTTCAGAAAAGACCTCTAGGGTATTAGAGCAAGGTCAAATCATCTGTAGCAGAGAAAATATTATCATTGAAGAATATATCACCAGTCCTAGCCTGCTACTAGGCCCTGATAGTATTTTGCATACTGCAAGAGAGGCACTAAACGGTGTTTGCACAATTATCATGAACAGAGTAGCCATAGTGGCAGAGCTGGAGGTGCTGCCTGGTCCCAACAGCTTAGGCTCACTCTCACCAAAGCTGACTTAGCTACTGCCACTATGGACTTGCCAGCAACAGAGACTAATGCTGAGCTCCCTATCTGAGTACCATCCCTCACCAGCAACATCCAGCCATTTGGTGGCTAGTTGATTACATTGAGCCCCTTGCACCCTGGTTTTCTATTGACCAAGAGAACATGTATTTTAGGTATGGGGTTGACTCTTCTGCCTGAAATGCCTTGACCAGCATGACTATCTAAGGTATTATAAAGTATCTGCTCTACCCTCATGGAATCTCACGTAACAATGTCTTACAGCAAGAGATCTACTTTAAAGCAAGGGAAGTTCTGTGATGAGGAGGTGAGTGTGTGATATAATAATCCTATCACACAGCACACAGTTCAGAGGGTGCCAGAATCACCAAGAAAGAAAATGGCCTCTTAAAGTCACAGCTAAGGCACAGCACAGCTATCCAGCTTGGATGTGACATCCTGTAAGAATATACACTTTAAACCAAAGCGATTAGATGGTACTGTGTCATCAACTGGGAAAAAATACACGGGTTTGGAAACCACAAGGTAGAAGTAGGAGTATCACTGGCCACCATCACTCCCAATGACCCACTTGGGCAATTTGTGCTTCCTGTCCCTGCAGTTTTTGGCAATACAGGATTGGAGACCTTGATTCCTAGTCAGAGAAGCTTAAACTTAAAGCTAGCCCAGTAGAAGTGCTAACCAAAGTGGAGGGAATCTAGAACTAGTGATGGAGGGGGAGAATGAGGAGGACCACTTATAGCCTGGGCTCCACTATAGCATCAGGACTAATGTCCCAATAACATTCCTCCTGTTAGTTTTCAGAAATTATAACCAAGCAAGAATCCTGCAGAAGCTGTGTCTTGGATAGAGCAAAATTAAGGTGAAAAGCAAGTGTTTCTGCATTGCAAGGGTAAATCTGTAATGAACACTAGTGATGCCTAGCCTAGACTACCCTTCTGGCCCATATATCCCTCTCCTAGAGGTTGTGTTGACTGCTAATGGCTCACAGCTGCCCCCTTCTGGGAGCCTCCTGGTCCTGGAAACTAGTACTTCCCTTCATAACCATGAATGGGAGGACCTCAGCCAGTGACTGACCTGAAGTGCACACAAAACGCCACCCCCTAGCTTCACGGTAGATTACTTCGGTACCGCAATTTGTGCTTCAGAGCTTCCTTGTGGAATAAGACTAAAGCTAGTCTATGAGGCCACATCCTTGCTTAGCTTTTTCCTCTGACCCATCCCACTTCCCCTGCTCCCCTTCTTCTGAGATTGTTCCCTCAGTAAATCACTTGAACAAGAATTCCTGTCTCAGGCTCTGCTTCCAGAGAGCCCAATATAAGACACTATTTATATAAATTAAATATACACACACATCAACAACAATGCAAATTTGCAAGAATACACATAAACAAAAGGAAGTACATCAAACACATTATAAACATTGCCTCAGTGGGGAATCTGCATAAAAGAGAACAAATCAATAAACAAAATAAAAGACCAATCTACACTGACCAATGTAGATACTAGGACAGGAATTGAGGAATGTGATTAACTATGCACTGTACACCTGAAATCTAAAAATAAACAAACAGGTAGTTAGATAACTCTTTTAAGCAAATTCTTTTTTTAAGATTTATTTATTTATTTGAGAGAGAGAGAACATAAGCGGGTAAGGGGCAGAGGGAGAGGGAACAAGAGAATCCCAAGCAGACTCCCCACTAAGCACAGAGCCCCATGCTGGGCTCAGTCTCACCACTGTGAGATCATGACCTGAGCTGAAACCAAGAGTTTGATGCTCAACCAACTGAGCTACCCAGGTACCCTACAAACTCTTGCTTTATACTATGTAAATATATTCAGGGATCAAAATGTGCTTTCCTTAACATTTGTTATTTGAATGTTCTTTTACGGGGCACCTGGGTGGCTCAGTGGGTTAAAGCCTCTGCCTTCAGCTCAGGTCGTGATCCCAGAGTCCTGGGATCAAGCCCCGTATCGGGCTCTCTGCTCAGTGGGGAGCCTGCTTCCTCCTCTCTCTCTCTCTCTCTCTGCCTGCCTCTCCGCCTACTTGTGATCTCTCTCTCTCTCTCTCTGTCAAATAAATAAAATCTTAAAAAAAAAATTTTTTTTGAATGTTCTTTTACCTCCCAAGAGGTCAACTTGAAAAGATTCAGAAAGGTTAAATCCCAGTTGGTTTTTATGGGTCTGGACCATCCTTCTACCTCATATTCTAAATAGAAAATTTGTAAATGATGCTGAATTTCTTACTTTAACTAATCCCTACCTTTTCTTCTGTCTGCTTGGCTCCCAGCTCTCCCTCACCATTCCCCATCCCCACCCTTTACACGAACAATGTGAAAACCTTAAAATCAATATCAAATCTACCAAAAGCATTTCAGTCTGAATTATTTTCTTTTGGCAAGCCCTACAAGTATGTAGTAACACCACAAAAATGAAAGAACAGAGAAAAAGGAACTGAATAATGGATTTAGCATAGGAACTAAATAACGGATTTCCTTCAGACTGTGTCTTATGTGTTTTGGTGTCTCCATAACACTAGGCACAATATGTGGTCTGCTTTATCCAACTGAATTTGCCACTATGCTTCTTTTCTAATTCAATTAGTTTCAACTTGTAGATATTGATTAATGATCACTGCTCTTGGTTGCTGCAGAAATCATTAAGACGCAGTCCATCTATTTAAAAAGTTTATCATCAGTGTTAAGGAGAATATTTGAATATACTGGGTCTTCCTTCAAATTTTGGAGGGGAAACATTCACATTCCTAACTTCTAAAAGTGTTCTCATTTCTATTCTTTTAAAATGATCTCTATTCTTTGCCTAATAAAGAGTTCAAATAATTTTCTGATATAATCTTTCTTTTCAAATCTGCTTTGTAAAAGTTTTATATTATCCATAATCTCTTCCTTGCCCTGAGATGGCAATGTTTTATTTATCCCACCCTTTTGGAATGCCAAACTACCCAGAAAATTCTTCACAGATTTTCAAATGTCCGTAACAACACTGCTCTTTCTCTTGATAGCAAAAGTGGCTTGAGACTGTAGGGATGTGAAGGGATTTCATCAGAATAGGTAATTTCTATAAGAAGCTCTCTGGGTTTTTTTCAGGTACAACTGACTAAGTCATTGAGAATATTGGGAAGCTGTTCTGTGCCCTGCTTCTTCTGTTTCCAGAGCCTCAGAGTCCTGCCAACTCCATTCATATATAAGCAACTATCCTGTTATGTCACTTGGTATCTTCTTTATAAAGCAGAAGCACAAAGTTCAGACTGCTAAACTAGCCTCACAATCTGGCAGTCAACTATTTTACTTGATTTACATTCCCAGTGTGACTTCTGTTTTTCTTTCTCAATATTCCCAAGCATCCCATGAAATTTCACTCCTGAGTGGTACTATACGTATAGTGGTGGTGCCTGTGCCCCCTTACTCTACCTGGTAAACCAGGGCTCATTTGGTGAATTCATGACTGAATGCCCACATCTCTCATCTCCTATGGTCTCAGTGCTAACAAAAGTTATTTGTGGGTAAGATATTGGTGTTTCAGAACAGCTTTTATTCCTACCTAGTCTATATTTGATCGAAAGGACTGGCTGCACAATCCTTCCCCAAGTCATCCTCAATTCAGGCAACTCAGGAAGAAACCCCAAGGCAAACACTTTCACTTTTCCACTTAGACTTATTCCTGTCACAGACAGAAGTACTCACCCTCTCCTCCTCTAAATTTCATCCAGCTCTCCACTCCAACCCCCTCCTCTCTCTCACATCATCTTTCACTTGCACATGTTCCTCTACCCCTGAGGATAGAAGTGCCCATGTAAAGGAATTACTGGCTCTTTAATGTCCATGTGCCATTTTCCATTCATGGGGTTTATCTCTAGTCCAAGATTAACCTGAAAAGTTAACTCTCCTTTTGAAATACTACACATAGTTGAAATTCATTCTTACAAGTCAAGGAGACTGGAATTACCTACTTTGTTCGCATGCACTTTCTTTATCCCCCAGAACACCTTCCAGTAAGAAGAACAAATCCTTAGTGCAAAACTCAAACCACTTTAATTACTGGATATAAGAGCAGCAAAGGTCCCAGGACCAGCTTGATTATTGGTATCAAGAGTTCCCAGGAGAATCGGTTCACTTCAGCAGGAGCTGACCCCTTCGGAGAGACATGATCCTTCTCTCCTCTCTTCAGACACTAGAGACAGCTGGGAACACTTGGTGGGAAAATTAGGAGCAGTAAAAACCTTCATGTCTCACATCTTTCCCTCACTAATCCCTACCATGCTCTGGGATCCCACACCCACAGATTCTTCCCCTCAGATCTCCCCGCTGTGTTCTCTGGAACATCCATAAAATCATAAACAGAGTATCCCACATCCCCAGTTTCTTGACTGAACATTTCATCTCTCACCTCTCCATACTGAAAACTGGCTTTTCTCATCAGACACCACATTTCCTGTGGCTTCACGAGAAGGGACAGTGTCACCTTACTTCCCAGTGCCACCCCCATACCTCTCTTTTTCTTTCCAATGTGTGTAGCAAATATCTGCCTCTTTGATGCTTTCCCTCTCTGGCAATACCCTCCACCTCACCATCACTCTTTGAAGACATTAGCACCTATCTCATTAATTTTTCCACCTCAAGATCTGATGTCATTCTGGGGAAAATTAACAACCACATGAATTACCCAACACCTTAACCTCTCTCCTTGGTCTTTTCATTGCTAAGGGCCTGCATATCCAGTTCACTCACAGCCTCCCTGGACTCTAATCAGGTACTTCTGATGACTAAATTAAAGCATCCTGCTTTGGCACCACAATCTTCACTCCTGCCAGCTACCCGCTATAGTTACTCCTCCTATTCCTTTAACTTTCTGATCCCTCTGGTCCCACCATATTTCCACTTCATTCCAAGCAACAAACCCCTCCTCACTTCATTATTTTCCTCTCAAGGTGAGCCTCAATATTTCAGTTCCTCAACAATCACGTGCCAATATTCTCAACTCCCTTGAACATGATCTCCCCCTAGCCCCCATGTGGAAAAAAAAAATCAACTTTATTTTTACTGTTTTATTCCAATGTTTAACTTGGGATACACTGTATATTTATCTTACATGTTATTTTTTTAATTTCCTATGTCTTACTATATTTTAACTTTTAGGTGACTTTTCCTATTTAGCATTTCTTAAAATTTTCTTAACTGTTTGGAATAAAGTACCATGTACTTGAAAATGCCATGCAGAGCAGAATACATGCTGAAAATATAGATAAGTAAGATGGTTTGCAGCCTGACTGCAAACCTAGCCAAGAATTCTGAATAACCAGGTCCCTTGTTTGCTTCATGGGGAAAATTGGCCAATTTTTAACTAAACATTTATAATATTATACTTTTTATCTCTGTCTGTAAGAGAAGCAGAGGAGTTGCAGGTGAGAGTACAAGGATTAGGTAGGAGTCCGTTGCAAGGGAAGTCTTCTGCTGTGTCTCCCTATATGCAACCCTGTCAATCTTCCATGGTAAGTGCTTCCAATCAGGGCCATCACAAATGGTTGCACAGGTTACCCCCTGAAAAAAAGCACCTAGGAAGGAAGTAAATAGGACTAGAAATGAATGTACATGCTCTAGTCTCTGACCTGTATGCTCTGGCTTGAAGGAAGAAGTACATTTTTCTAATTAATATAAGGGCATAATGTAAATGACCTTTTCCCCATCCCCCCCAATGCTGAAAAACATTTGAGACAAGTTGATCCAAGAAAACTACTACTGATATCCTTCTTTATGTATGGTGTCTACAGTCTGACATACCCGAATTTGATCCCAGCTCAAGTGCTTATAGACTAGGACCTTAGAGAAATTACTTGACCACTCTGAGCCTCAGCTGTCCTCACCTGTAAAATGGGTGGGTACTAAGTTTTTATAAAGAGTAAATGAGATAAAAGTAGTGAAGCCCCTAGTACAGTGCCTGCACATAGCATATACATAATAGATATTGGCAGTTAACTAATAAGAAAGCAGGATGGATGGATGAGTGGATGGATGGATGGATGGATGGATGGATGGATGGATGGATAGATAAAGCAAAATATAGTTTTGGGCTGTTTCTAGTAACTCTGCCTTTAAAGAAGTGACATATGATCTACATGACTAGAGTAATGATAGTGGAGGAGAGAATCCTAAGGAAGCAACAAGGGAAAAATTTGATAAATGACTTTATGCCTACAATTTCTGCCATTTATTTTATCTGACCAAGGCAGAGTTTTATTACTACAGGACAAGAAATGATACATATCGTGGAGAATTGCCCACCTCTCAAGTCTCTGACACTTCACACCTAAAATTAAAGACCTTACGTATTTTATGAACAAATTAAGTGAATTACTAGCATTGTAAGTGCTCAGTTTTACTGATAACTTGTTTACAGTGACATCTTATCTCTAAGAAAATGCTACTTATCTAATTTACAGATACATAGCACATGGCGTGAGTAAAATGATATTAATTAATTTCAAGCAGAACTTATAAAAAGTGAACGAATTAAGTAATTAAAAAATGAGAGCTATTCTCCATGATTCATACTTGTTTCTGTGAAGAACTTCTACAATCATTTACTCATTGAACTTTAGATGTTTACCAAGTATATATGATTGTTCCTGAATTTAAATATAGCAAAAGCAAGATAATAGCATGACTTAGCAAAAATGTGTGTTAACTGTGAAATAATTATTGCTACATCTTGTTGTCTCCTTTAATTAGTCTCTCCCTTCCTATCACTACACACACACTCACACACATGCACACAAATATCCATGGGTCCTGTATTCCAGTTGGAGGAGAATGACCACTCTGCTTAGCTAACTCCTAGGCATTATGAAGAAATTGTTGCATACCTGTTCCAACATTTTAAAAAGTTTTGAAAGGGAAAAGAATTTTTGTAAGAAAGAAGAATAAGCTGAAGTCCCTGTATTAATTTCCTAGGGCTGCCATAGCAAATTAAGACCAATTAGGTGGCTTAAAAAAATAGAAATATATTCTCTCACTCTTCTGAAGACTAGAAGTTTAAAATCAAGGTGTCAGAGTTGTACTCTCTCTCTCTGAAGGTTCTAGGAGAGGGATCTACCCTGCAAAAATCTTACTAGTCTAAATCTTATTTACCTGTTGCTTATTGATTCTCATTTCCTTCTTTTTCAGATGCAAAGTACAAACTACTTCACTAATCTTCACATGTTTAATTGCTCTCTCAAATTGGACTCGGGCCAAAATCTGTCAAATATTTTTTGCTCTATAATTCTGGGACATAGTGAAGAGCCAAGAATAAAATGAGGAATTATCATTAAGACAAATATGGCTATAACAGTCACTTAAGCCAAGAAATGAGAAGAATTCTAAGTAAAGATAGCTATTTGTCTTATTTTTAAATATCCATGTTCACCCTCAAGTGACTCCATATGAATTTATTCAAGGAAATTCCTCTTTGCTTAATTTCTACCAATATATTTTAATAGATAAGCCATTTTAGAATATTTAATATTTTCCTTTATTAATAACTACACTTATGATATATTATTAGTCAATTAAAAATATTAATTTTATAATATAAAAACATTTTGAGGTCATTACCAATAGTCTTGAAAATATAGTGGCATTGGGTGGGAGGAGGGAGAATTGGAGAAAGGTGGTTAACATACAAACTTCCAGTTATAAGATAAAGTACATGATGACTATAGTTAACACTGCTATATGGAAAATAGGAAAATTGTTAGAAGAGTGGATCTGAAGAGCTCTCATCACAAGGAGAATTAATTTTTTGTTTTTACTATATATGAGATGTTAAGTTAATTAAACCTATTGTCATTAGTAAAATATGTATAAATCAAACTTCATGCTATACAACTTAAGTTTATAGAGTAACATGTCAATTATTTCTCAATAAACTGGGAAAAAAGAGGTTTTTGTTTGTTTTTTATTTGTTTGTTTTTTTTTAAATTTTATTTATTTGACAGAGACAGAGAGATCACAAGCAGGCAGAGAGGCAGGCAGAGAGCGAGGGAAGCAGGCTCCCTGCTGAGCAGAGAGCCCGATGCAGGCCTTGATCCCAGGACCTTAAGACCATGACCTAAGCAGAAGGCAGAGGCTTAACCCACTGAGCCACCCAGGCACCCCTGTTTGTTTGTTTTTTAGAGAAGGGGAGAAAAAGAGAGAATCTTAAGCAGGTTCCACACCCAGAGCCACCCAGGTGCTCCAAAAGATTTATCTAAATATCCATATTAATCATTACCATTTTCAATCATCTTCAATCACCAATCAAGTCACTACTACCATCAGTAGTTTCTTCGCCTTTTTTGCAGAGCAGAGCAGTATTCTACCATATGGATATACCACAATTTATTTATGTACCTGGTGAAAAACATTTGGGTTGTTTCAAGTTGTTTTGGCTACTACACATAAAGCTGAAACATAAAATTATGTTAAAAATAAAATATTGTCTTACTGTGTTAGTTTCATGTAAATTAACTAATTTAATCTTTACAAATCTGAGGTAAGTGTTATTATTGCATCCATTTTACAGATGAAGCTGGGCGTAGGGAAGTTACTGGCCAATAAGTGGCAAAAACATTACTACAAAACAGATGGTATAGCTCGGAAGTCATTCTCAATTACCAGGTCCTACCATGTAGTAACACCTTGCACTATGTGATGTTTTGCAGTTTACAAAATGCTATCACATAATCTTCTTCCCAAAACCAAGAGGTAAATATATCCATTTTCAAACTGAAGTTGCTGAGGCTCAGGAAAGTTAAGTAATCTTTCCAAAGTCTAACAGCTGAGATGTGATAAATCCAGGAAAAGAAATCCAGTTTTCTTCCAATCTGTATTCCTTTTTCTATACTCTGCTTCCTATAAAAGAGTTTAAAATTATCAACCTATAAAATACATGGTGATAGTAAAAATTCTTGTTTTCTTGTCAAATCACATTGTTTCCTTTTAAATATCCAGAATTTATCTGTTACATTTTTTTGCATGTGTGAAAAACATTCATGCTCTAATGATGAATAAAAGGATCAGTTTGGGAATTAAAACTTATAAGAACAGTATTTTTTCTGATCAATTATAACTTTTTACCAATTTACATCATCATTTGACATGTGCTAAATAACAGAACACTGGAAAGGGGGAGTTAGAAGAGTCGACTTCCAGTCGTGGTTTCATCAGTAACAAGTGAAACCGGATGGTCACTTAACTGCTGTAGGCTTCAGTTTCCTCACCCATACAATGAAAGGACCCTCCAAGTTCTTTACAGCTCTCTACAGCTCTAAGAACTATGAAAAATCAGTAGGTCTTTACAAGACACTTTCCCTGTGCTTTACTAAGTCTGTGGCAAGTAAACAGCAAAATCTGTACAAATGTATTCAACAGGGAAGTTTTAAAGAATGCACTGAGCTCTTTCTATTTTTTAGCTACTATACTAAATGTTTTCATGTGCATATTCTTTGTTACACAGTTCAAGATCACCCCAAGAACTTTAATCAATTCAGCTGGAAATGTTGATTGGGTGCTACTAAACCTGTTCCTTCTATTGCCAATGTTAATTGTGCTCTACTTTCGATTTGGCATCTTACCTTAGCACTGATTTTTTCTATGACAATAACTGGCTTCATCTTGTATATTTTAGAGTACTGAACACATTTAATTAAAATATAGTCAAGGATCAGAAGCCAGAGTCAGTAATTAATGTAGCGTTAAAAAATTATATGTGTGTGTGTGTGTGTGTGTATACACACACATATAAAACAATAGATTCATTCTAAATCCTCAGAAATTTCACTTGTTTATGAACTTTAAGCAATTAAAAGTTAATATAAAAGGAAAAATAATTAATTTTGAAAACTGTAAAGATACCGCAATGTCAAAGTAATGCTGAGCATCTACTTGTACTACAGTATGTGTTAAAACCCATTACATTTTTGTTTCATTTCCCTAGGTACAAATGTGTTGATGCAAATTATATTTAAACTTGTTCTCTTTATTTAAAAGCCTTATGTTTTGTGTTAGGAGAGGATAGTTGTAAAATTATTAACTGTACATTAGTCTCATACTGATTTCAGAGGCTATTAACAATACAAACAACATCTTGGTGGTTGGGAACCAGCCTCAATCACAGCATATTCCATATGAGTTCATCTTTACAATCTGTTTCATACTGTATGCAAAACACTAAAGCTATATGCAACAGAACTGTTAAAATAGCAAATGAGGTTTGTATCTTAATAAGTATTTGGCAGGTAGGAAGGATCAGAATGGATCTTTGCAATGAATGGATGACATATGGCCTTCTCAACAGCAACATATTGTCTTTACTGAGCATCTAATATGTGCCAGTCACTACTCTGAGCAACAGGAATATCATGGGCAGTATTATACCATCCTTTTCCTTGGCAATAACATACCAAGAACAAGATTCTTCCATTATTTCAGCTCAAGTATTCAGAGGGAGTCAGCTAAAATATTTCAACAAATAAAACCTTCACTACCTATATCTACCCAAAAGTAAAACAGCATGCCTGGGGTCAACTGAGTATGTTGACCCTTATTTTTGGTTTTTCTTCTACTATAGGGCTAAAACCTTTGGGTGTTTGTGTTTAAGTATTTCATGTTTGTATATTCTATGTAATACAAATAGTACTAGAGAAAGATAATTTTTCATATTATATTCAAATTAAACTGTAACTGGTGTTTAAAAATTAACTTCCTTAATCATTTACTTAAAATTTGATAAAATCAAAATACCTACAATAAAAATAGATTAGCAAACATATGTGTTTCCTCAATGTAGATTTCTGAATTCATATCAAGTTTAGAGTTATCAACACCAACAATGTCCGTGAAAGCTAAGCTATGATATTCTGAGCTCAATACAGAAGGAATTCTGGAAAGGCTGTGCATATTTTTCTCTTCCAAATTTAAATACTGGAAAACTGAGGTAGAATCTAAGACCAGTGAAATGCTGAAAATTCTGGTTCTTTCTATGAGTATGATTGATGTACTCTCTACAAAGACCAGGAAAAAAGGAAGCTAGATAAAATGCAGGGGAGTGATTTAGTTGATCTTAAAGAAGGGTATCTTAAGCACACTTATAAAAGTGGGGCAAATAATAAACCCTGCAGCATTAAGAGATTTAGAAAACCATGAATAATTTGACTAGTCACCAACTTGCAGACAAAGCATATGGGCTCTGATTTATGACTCTAGATTAATTCATATATGTCATATTTAAATTCACTTTTATGCATATCACCTAGTACTTAACTACACTAATCAGTCGTTGATAACCTCTTTTTGTATTGTGCAAGTTTTCACTTTTAGCAGCACTTTCTCCTCAAACCTAAAATAAAATGTGACAACTATTCAGGAAATTTGAATAGGCATTTTATTTGAAGAAACACAATTTCTATTTAACAGAAATTTTAAGTCCAGCTATCAGGCAGAGTCCCAGTAAGAAACAGAATTTACCCTAGAAGGATCATTGAAGACTTCCAAAATCCTTATAGAAGTGTGGATAAGGATGAGGAAATAAATAAGGTAGAGACAAGCAATAGTGGGAAACCATTACAACCCCTAAGACTAAAGGGATGAAGAGAGGAAATGGTGCTCCTGGAACCAAGTGAAAACTGTAGCCATAGAGAATGAGCTCTCCAGAATGAACTAGACACTTGGAGGAGTGACACTACTGCCAGAGACTCCATACCAAAGCAGGGAGGGAGCTGAGAAGAAATATTCCAACCTCCCACCCCCAAACCTCTTGCCTGTGCCTCCTCTTAACCAAATCCAACAAGAGGCCAGAACCAGAAGCCAAACCCAATTTCCTATTGAACAATTTAACCAAGGTCAGCCAGCAAGAAAACCAGATGATGTCTTCAGTAGTAGTCAATCTCCCCAGGAAAAGAACAGGATAGAAGATACACAATGGATTTGTGTGGTATAGGGGTACAAATTAATTAATCATCACACCAGAATAGCTAAGTCTCTTTTGTTTGGTGTTTTGTTGTTGTTGTTGTTGTTGTTGTTGTTGTAAGATTTTATTTGAGAGAGAGAGATGGTTCAAGTACGGTAGGGGATGGGGTGCAAAGGGGAAGGGAAAGGGACAAGCAGGCTCTGTGCTGTGTGCAGAGCCCGACTGGGGGCTCCATCTCATGACCCGGAGATTATAACCTGAGCCAAAACCAAGAGTCAGAAGTTCAACCTATTGAGCCTCCCAGGAAACCCAACAAAGTGCTGTTTAGATTTAAAGTATGAATTGAAAACATTAACATGGTCCTTTTTGGAGTTCACCAAGTGACAACAGTGTGAAGAGAAAAAGCATTCAAATGTATTCCCTAAGAGAGTGATCATTACAAAGCTATCACAAAATGGCAAATCTAAAACCAATGTTCCTACCACCTGGGCTGTTTCTCTGAAAAAAGATATGATCCTGTCTTCTGGAGTGAAGAATGGAAGTATAAAGTCACATTCTAAAATAATTTGTCCTTGAAAATATTATTTTAATGGACCCTGTGAGCCAGTTACTCCATTTCAGGTACGTACCCTTGAGAAATATATATATAAGTGGAACCATCTACAGGGATGTTCATTCCAACAATACTCATATTCACCAAAATGTCAACCCAAATAGCTATCCACAAAAGAATTCATGTGGTAGGTATATTCATACATCTAAATACTCTATCATAATAAAAATGAACATACTAACACTATACATAGCAACATGGAAAATTGGGACCAACCTGATATAGAGCAAAAGTAGCAAGATGGAGACAAATACATTAACAATATAGTTCTATCTATATTATTTAAAGATACATTCATATCTGGAAAAAGTATAAAGAAAAATAAGGAAATGATTACCATACAGATCAGCATTCTGGTGACCTCTAAGGGAAATGTGATAGGAAAGAGACACGCTGGGGGCTTCTGACATTCTGGCAATGTTTTATTTTTTATTCACACAGTATATTAGTTATCTAGAGATGCCTTAACAAAATATCACAGATTGGGTGGGTTAAATAATAAGCATTTATTTTCTCATAATTCTGGAGGCTGGAAGTCCAAGATCAAGGTGCTGTCAGGATTAAGTCCTCTCTCCCTGGCTTTTGCAGGGCTGCCTTCTCACTGTCTTCATATGGCCTTTCCTCTGTATACTAATGGAGGGGGACAGAGCTCTCTTGTTGTCTTCCTGCCTTCTTGTAAGGACAATAGTCCCCCACCCTTATGACCTCACTTAACTTTTATTATTGGCTCTATGACCAAATACTGCATACTGGGATTAGGGGTTCAACATATGAATTTTGAGAGAACAAAACTCAATGTCATAACAGATGGTCCTTACATGGATTTTGGCTTTATAATTATTCACTACAGTATATGTTTATTTTATGTATTCTTCCATATGTGTGTCACATTTCACAACAAAAAATGTTTTTTAAATTATTACCTGAGTTCCTTTTACTTGAACATTTTGAGTTTTACAATGCAGAGGTTTCTTGATAATTAGACACATAATTCCTTTCCAGGAAATTTTATGCTTTGAAATAATTTCCTCTGGTTCCTAATCCTTAATTATAGTACTCACCAGATATAATAAATTAGAAGGAAAAATCCAAAACATTTTGTTTCTGCAATGTCTTTGGGAAAGACATCATAGGTTTATCTCTATTGATGAAGACTATTTGTCCCAGAACACATGTGCCAAGCATCTGTTTTTAGAAGGAGATATAGCATAGAAAAATATAACTGCATTGTTTGATCTCAGAAGGGAAAAATTATAGTATGGAGAAATCATAAATAATAATTAAAATAATGCCAGTGTGTAAAAAAATACATAAAATTTTATTCTGGTGAGTTTGGACTGGGATTAATCACAGTAAGGGTCAAGTTTACTGATGAGAGTAGTGATGTCCTCAGGGAAGAGAAATAGAGAGAAAGCAACTGTAGGGCAGGAGGAAAAAGGCCTTCTGAAATTAAATGCAACGAAAATTGAGTCCTAATTAGAGCTGTGAAATAATTTATTTAAAGAATAATCTAGCCTTAATATGACATATTTGATTTCTATTCCTTGAAATTCCAAGTTCCATTTCACCTTGACATTATTTTCCTTTCATATGCAAGCATTTATCAGATATAATAAGAAATACTGAAGTAACAATTTAGGGGGCTTGAGTATAAACCTTTTCTGCCAATTTTCTTTAACTTTTTCATATTTTTTATTAAGTTTTTTTTTAAGATCTTATTTATTTATTTGACAGAGAGAGAGATCACAAGTAGGCAGAGAGGCAGGCAGAGTGAGGGGGGAAGCAGGCTCCCTGCTGAGCAGAGAGCCCAATACAGGGCTCAATCCCAGGACCTTGAGATCATGACCTGAGCTGTAGGGAGAGGCCTAACCTACTGAGCCACCCAGGCACCCCATATTTTTTATTAAGTTTCTTATTTTAATTCCAGTATAGTTAACATACAGTATACTATTAGCTTCAGGTTTACAGTATAATGACTCAGCACTTCCATACACACTTCCTTAATCCCCATCACTTGTTTCTCCCATTCCCCCCACCTCCCCTCTGGTAACCACCAGTTTGTTCTCTATAGATAAGAATCTATTTCTGGGTTTCTCTCTCCCTCCCTCTCTCTCTTTTTTTTTCCTTTGCTCATTTTATTTCTTAAATTCTGCATATGAGTGAAACCAAATGACATATGTCTTTCTCTGACTTATATGGCTTAGCATTATGGTCTCCAGCTCCATCCTTGCCATTGTAAATGGCAAGATTTCACTCCTTTTTATGGCTAGATAATATTCCATTATATATATACACCACATCTTTCTTATCCATTCATCTATCAGTGGACTTTTGGGCTGCTTCCATAATTTGGCTACTATAAATAATGTTGTAATAAACATGGTGCATGTATCCCTCTGAATTAGTGTTTTTGTATTTTGGGGATAAATACCCAGTAGTGTGATTACTGGATCATAGGGTCGTTCTATTTTGAACTTTTTGAAGAAATTCCAAACTATTTTCCACAGTGACTGTACCAGTTTGCATTTCTACCAACAGGGCAAGAAGGTTCTTTTTTCTCCACATCCTAATCAATACTATTTCTTGTGTTTTTTATTTTAGCCATTCTGCCAGGTAATATGCCATTGTATTTTTGATTTGTATTTCCCTGATGATAAACGATGATAAGTATCTTTTCATGTGTCTGTTGGCCATCTGGATGTCTTCTTTGGAGAAATATCTGTTCATGTCTTCTGCCCATTTTTAATTGGAATATTTGCTTTTTGGGGTATTGAGTTTTATCCCTTTTTTATATATTTTGGATACTAATCCTTCATTGTATAGTCTTTTGCAAATATCTTCTCCCATTCAGTAGGTTGCCTTTTAATTTTGTTGATTCTTTTGCTGTGCAGAAGCTTTTAATTTTGATGCAGTCCCAACTTCTATTGTATTTTTACTAATACGAAACTTCTTTTCCCAACATATTTTTCTCATGACCTGACATTTCTCTGCATTAATTATGTTTTTATGCTTCCTCATTTTTTTCTTTTCTTATTATTTTTTTCTTTTAAATGAGTTTCCCTGGAAACCAAATCCTAAAATGAAAAAACACCATAAAAATACTCTCCAGACATCAGCTTTCCCTTAAGGTTATTACCTTAATTCTGTCTTTTCCTTCCCTGACAAACTTGTTAAGAAAGTCTATGCTTATTCTGTCGACCTAGTTATTCCCAACCTGTTACAATGGGGTTTTGCCCCTCCATTCTACTGAGACCACTTTTGCTGGGTCATCAACTACACTGTGTTTGCAAGATTCAATGATTTTTTGGGCTCACATGCTTGCATCTGACACTTAACACCCTCTTTTACTTTTAACCAAGGTTTTGCAAACTGCAGCCTACTCCCTGCTTTTATAGAGCCCATGAACCTAGAATAGTTTCCACATTTTAAAATGGTTTTAAAAAAAAAACAAAAAATGATATTTTGACGTATGAAAAATATATGAAATTTGAATGTCAGCGTCCATAAATAAAGTTTTATTGGAACACAGACACAACTATTTGCTTATCTATGGCTGTTTTCTCACCTCATAGGCGAAGTTGTAAGGCTGTCTCAAAAGCCTGAAATATTTACTATCTGGCCCTTTGCAGAGAAAGTTTGCCAATGCCTACTTAAAATTCACTCCAGCCAAGTTTTCAGGATGCCTGGAAAAGCTCCTACTTCTTTGATAAGATCTCCCAGAGCTGTTGTGAAGATTAAACTAGACAACATATGCAAAGTAACTAAGATAGCATCTGTCTCACAGTTTGTGTTCAAAACAATGTTAGCTCTCTTGTCTGCTGACTCTTCTCCCTCTATCACTTAAATGTGTGTTTCCCAAGATTTCATCTTCATTTTTTTCCTTTTTTCTTTTCACTCTCTTTTGTAAACCTCACTCAACCTCAAGCATCAACCTCTCCCATAACCTCAAGCATCATTTCTACACTCATGAGTCCCAAAACTACATATCCCAGTCCAGACCCTGCTTTACTTAGATGCTCTTCAAGAAATCAAGCTGATCACATCCAATATTAAAATCATCCTTTCTCTAAAATATGTTCCCTTTTGGTATTCCTGAATTCAGTTAATAGCACTGCTATTCACCCACCCTCCCAACCCAGAAATCTCATCTTTTCCTTTGTGCCTCTCTCTCACCCTTCATATCCAACTAGTCAATGAATCCTTTCCACTGCAATTCAGAAGCTTGTCCCACCATCCATAGAGCCAGCACTTTAGTTTAAGTCCTCTTCATTTTCTTCTGATATTTTTAATTCATCTCCTGGAATTCCTCACTCAATGGGCCCACAATCTGGTCCCATTTGGATATATCCTTTACATTTCCACCAGAATTACTTTTTACCTTCTTACATAACAAATGAGATCATAGGACTCCCTGCTCCATGATCCCCATGACTCTCATTACCCAAAGGATAAGTCAAATACTTGAACCTGGCCTTTCAAAATCTTACCCTCACCTCATTCATTCATCCCTTCAACAACTACTTATTGAGCATGTATTATGCAACAACTGCTATGACAGACTATGGGTACAGAGTGAATAAGGTCACCATGATCTTTGCTTGCTGGATTCCAATCCAGCAGAAGAGATCAAGATTAAACAAAGAACCATTTCCCTTCTACCCATATTGGAAAAGATACACTGTAATAGTGTCATCTGCACATGCAGTGACTCTGTCTAGATTACCCTATGGTAACTTTCTCCAGCTTGGCTATCAGAGTTAATTCTGGCCTTCTTCGCATTCTCTGAACATACCTCTAAGGTTTAAACATAGTGTTATACAGCCCTGCTCATTTTACCTCCCTGAACTGTGAGCATCTTATATTCAGAGGCTGTGTCTTATTGATGCCCTCATGCCTAATCTGGTAGATATTATAGGTGCTTTGATTAATTAGTAGTATCTCTTCTGTGATTAAAGGCCCAAAATTGGTTTACGTCTATACTATAAGAAAAAGCACTATTTGAAAAAAATCAAAAGTAAGAAAATATTTAAAGAGACGACATATGTTGTTCATGGATAAATAAAATAGCATTTTATTTGCATTTTTAAGTAATTAAAAATGTTTACTTTTACATTTTGTTCATTCAGGAAAGGCCAAATGATTTGCCAATAAAAGTATATTTCAGCTGCTAATGCTTAATTTTTATCCAGTAATTTTATTTCTTATGTTAGTATGTTCAAAGTATATTTTAGTAAAATATAAATCTCTTTGCTAAGAAATACTTGAGGATATTATCCTCACAGTAAGATATTTGTTTTATATGAATAATATATTTACATCCTGTAGATCTTCAAGTCATAAACAATGCAGAAAATAGAGAATGATGGATGGGCTGCAGAAAGATTCAAGAAAATAATTATAATAATAACTATTCTAATCTTTAAGATGTGCCAAAGGGGAGATCCAGGAAATTACCAAGCAGTTAACATCAATACTAGGAAAGAATAAGAATAAATAATAATAGAATTGATCAAGAAGTACTTAGACAAGAACAATTTAATGAACAACTAGCAGCATGAGTTCATGTAGAAAGATCGTGGAATATTAACCAGACAGAAAGTGTGGGTATAAGCAGAGTCAGCCAAAGGAACCTGAACGTCTATTTAAAATTATACAACAGCCATTGAAAAAGTCTTAAAATAATCCTATAAGGATAAATATGAAATTCATGTTTGGCTCATATACTAGAAAAGACAGGACTTCATTTAAAAAGTTACTAGTCAAAAGAAACCTTCAACCCAACCACACTTCCACCACTGGATTCAAAGTGGCATATATGAATGCTGATGTTATTACTTCAATATTCTTACTCCGTCTCCCAACAAACAATTGCTCAAACTTTGCTAATAAGTAGGGAAGGGAAAAATGAAACAAGATGGGATCGGGAGGGAGACAAACCATAAGAGACTCTTAATCTCACAAAACAAACTGGGGTTGCTGGGGCTTGGGGAGAGTAGGGATAGGGTGGTTGGTTTATAGACATTGGGGAGGATACGTGCTATGGTGAGTGCTGTGATATGTGTAAGCCCCATGATTCACAGACCTGTACCCCTGGTGCAAATAATACATTATATGTTAATAAAAATAATTTTAAAAAATAAGTGGTTTTCAAGTCATCCAAATGAGGACTGTTGATATAGGCTGTCTTTGTGAATGCCTGAAACTAGTGTAGAAAATCCTTACTAGATGACAGCTGTTAGCAATGGCAGCAGGTGAGTGCATCAAGTTTTTCTTTTTTTAAAGATAATTTGCTTACGTGTAGGGAAGTACTTTGGGGCTGCATGGTGAAGTGAAAGATTCTAAACGGGCCAGAACAAGCTTCATTCATTAGGAATGGTCTCTAACCCAGTGGAGCTCAGATCAGCTATAAACATCTCCCCTGTCAAAGACATGCTTTTCACTGATTAGGAGGAGCCTGCTGCTTGGACCAGGAATCCTGCAGCTCAATCAGCAGGGCAGGACTGTATCCTGGGCCAGCATGGGTGTTCTCAAGATGGCCGGATGCCAAAGAAGCATCAGCCACGTGGGTAGCCTGGTATCATGACCTCTGTAGTGAGAAAAGGACAGCCAGCATGATTGTGTGAATGAACAATCTGATAGTCAATAAGGGGCCAACTAAAACTGAACCAAAACAAGAAATGTGGTGGAAAATATTTGGATTGTACTATTCCAATGACAATGGGAATTTAACTAAAATTGGGATAGCCTAATCTCCTTATTGTTCTGCAACCAGTTAAATTCAAATGCAATTTTACAAACATAACTCATTTTGCAAGAATTTTTAATCTGAAAGTTCTGCCAAATTCTTCATATGGGTTAAAATATATCCTGCTTGCCACCCTAAATACCTACCTTGTTCTTCCTGAATACTTCATTTTTTAGCACCTCCAACTTTTTAGCAATGATATAAAACTTCCCTCTTTTAAATTAAATATTTAATAAATTTAAACAACTCTTACGTATGTCACTTCCTCTATCCAGAGTATGATATATCTATTCAATGATTATTAATAAAAATGTTCATGGGGCACCAAAGTAGCTCAGTCAGTTAAGCATCTGACTCTTAGTTTCAGCCCAGATCATGTTCTCAGGCTTCTGAGATCCAGCCATGTGTTGGGCTCTGCCCTCATCAAGAAATCTGCCTGAGATTCTCTCTCTCCCTCTGTCCTTTCCCCAACTCATTCTCTCTCTCTCTCTTCCCCTTTCTCAGATAAATAAATCTTTAAAAAAATAATGATGTTCATACATTTAAAAACACTCACATATTACAACTGTCTGGTTGGGAATTTTATTTGTATAGTATTTTTTCATTCTTATCATCTATCAACATTTTTATTGGTGAGTATACTAACCTTGCTTTTTTTAGAAAGTAAAATTTGTCCAATACTAAATTGATCCATCTCATTTATTATATCTGACTTCATCTCTAAAGTTAAGAGTAGCTTTATTCCTATTAGTTTTTCCTCATTCCTCATCAACATTTAAATAATTTTAAATGTTTAATCATAGTTAAAGCCAAATATAACTTAGAATAACACGTTTTACTCTTTTAGATGTGTCCAAGCCTCTACAGATTATATTTCACATTTGCCAGCTTACTGGATAACATTTATTGGACCATGCTTATGCTCTGGTGAGTTACAGAACCTTGCAAATGTTCATTCTCTATCTTTATAAATGAAGGTAGTAAGAAATAGTAGAAAGACTGTCTAGTTAATGATATATCAAGTTTATAACTCTGTTTTTTAAAAGGTTACATTTGTAAAAGGTAGAAAATAGAAGGGGTAAGACAGTTGTTTACTCACACTACGTATCAGTTTCTGAGAATATACTACCTGGACAATTTAAATAAATTTTCCTGAGACACTGATCCTCATTATAATACATAGCACTGTAAACTCAATTATACTCAACAAGGCTATCAATCTACATGCCCCAGTCAAGAATATTCACCAATGCTTTTTTGTTGTCATAGTCATCTCTTTCTCTATATTCCTGTAAAACTATTTAAAGCAGGAATATCAATTTTGGTAAAGTACATTGAGTAAGACAGACTCCTACCTTATCAAAAGGATTTCTTAGAACAGTGACTATATTTGAAAAATTGGACAACATACATGCTTAGAATTAATGGGGTTAACTTTTTTTTTAAAAGCCAACATTTGTTTAAGTACTAACTATAGAACAGGCATGGTTCTATTTGCTTTACATGTATTACTTCATTTAATCCTCATTCACAATGAATTAGCTATTATTAGTACTCACATCTTACTAATGACTAAACTCAATGATAAAAAGGCTAAATAACTTGCTCAAGTTCACATAACTTATAAAGAGAATACTGGAAAACCTTATTTTAGGAAAAGATCTAGATATCCACTTGTTTGGCCAACCTTCACTGATGGCTCATGAGAAAATGGAAAATGGACTCCAGGACACTAAACATCTTTTCAATAAACTCATGCTACTTTATATATTCAAAAACAGTCACATAAAGTTCAAAGGAAAAAGCGGTAACTTCTGGCAGATGTGAGTGGGAAAATTAAAAACTGGCACGTGATCTGAGTCTTTGAAGATAACCAAATTTTCAAATGGCAAACACTGGAAGGTAATCTAGACATAGATCAATATGGGCAAAAGATAGAAATTTAAAAACCTGAAGAGAGGCGAAAGGCACATCTGAGAGAATCTAGGAATAGAGGTAAAAATTTTAAAAGCTGGAGAAAGAGAAATTGGAATCAAAATGAAGTTCTTTCTGTAACTTTAAACTTGATGAGGCTTAATGATACATTCTTTGGGAAAATTTTTAGAAGAGAAATACAGAAAATGTTGATTTTTTCCATTCTGAGTAATGTAAGTATCCATTTGCATAAGTTCCAATTTACGATTGCCAGTAGCTATATAATGAATTCATTTGGAAGTACTATACATAGGATTAAAGTATATGATGTGGTATTTTATCCAATGTTCTCTCTGAAACAATATAACCAAACTACATGCAGTAGCATATTAGGTTAATGTCTGTTATAGTATTCATCTGAAAAGCATGGCTCTATTCTCTTAGAATTTCTGCAGTCACTATATCAGACCTCCATATACATTGTGAATATATATGAACGTTTATAACACCTTTTCCTCAGATAAATGCCAAATACTAAACTGCCATAAATATGAGAACCAGTTGTATATTCTAAATCATAGGAATGCTCTAGAGTATAGGTATAGGCACACTCATGTCTTTGCAACATTAGGCCTTCAAGTTTAGTGGCAGCAAAATGTGTCCACACAGATGTTTCTTGCTCTCCAAACAGTTCCTGTGCTAAGCTCTCTACCTTCTAGTTCACCCTGCTATACTGATGTAATTGTTATAATAAAATTTGGGTAACATACACAAGCATAAAAAGCAAAAATCATCTAAAAGGATCCATAATTATGACCTTCAAACAACCACTTTATACATTTCAGTGAAATGCATATGCATGTGTATATATATTTGAAACTGGGTTTCCAATCCATGTCTCTAGTCATAACTCTAAGGCTCACCTTTATGTGTTACTATATCCAGAAAAGCCAAGTGTATAAACTATACTATTACTCAGCTGATTCATCACAATAATAATGATGCCATTAATTTCTTGGGAACTTTCCCTTCTCATCTGCTTGTTTCTGGTGATAAAATATCCTTAAGAGCAAAGCCTGCCCTTTCAAATCAGTTTCACTCAAAACAGCTGACTCTCTAAAGAGCTTCCAGTCCTCAAAACTATCACAATTTCTAAAACTAAGGTGGAATTCAGTACATGCAGGATTATGGTTAATGACTTATAGCACTAAATCAATTTAAAAATATAAGACTCTCCTGAACCTCATATAATAATTACAGGAACATTCCCAATTTCACTCAGACTCTGGCATTTGGTTGTCACATTAATCGAAAAGACTACTTATTCCCCACTGAATTGTATTAGTCCCTTTATCAAAAATCAACTGACCATAATATACTAGAATTTCTGGACTCAATTCCATTCCATTGATCTGTATATCAATCTTTATGCCAGTAAAATCCTGTTTAAGTTATGACAGCTTCATAGTAAATTTTGAAATCAGGAATATGAGTCCTCCAACTTTGTTCTTCTTCTTCAGGATTGTTCTGGATATTCTGGGTCTCTTGCACTTCCATATGAATTCAGGATCATCTTATTAATTTCCTTAAAAACAACTTGTTGGGATTTTGATTAAGATTGTGTTTAATCTGTATGTTCTGTGGAGATTATTGCCATTTTAACAGTATTAAGTCTTCCAATCCATGAACAGAGAATGCCATTTGTTTAGGTCTAATTTAATTTCTTTCAATGTTTTATGGTTTTCAGAATACAAGTTTTACACCTTTTTAGTTAAATTTATTCCTAAGTATTTTATTTTTTTGATCTACAGTAAATATAATTTTTTTTCTCATTTCATATTTGGACTGTTCCTTGCTGAACTTATTAGCTCCAATAGTATTTTAATTGATTCCTTAGGATTTCCTAAATTCAAGATCATGTCATTTGCACATAAAAATACTTTTACTTGGGGCGCCTGGGTGGCTCAGTGGGTTAAGCCTCTGCCTTCAGCTCAGGTCATGATCTCAGAGTCCTGGGATCGAGCCCCACATCAGGCTCTCTGTTCGGCAGGGAGTCTGCTTCCCCCACTCTCTCTCTGCCTGCCTCTCTGCCTACTTGTGGTCTTTCTCTCTCTGTCTCTGTCAAACAAATAAATAAAATCTTTTTAAAAAATACTTTAAAAAATACTCTTACTTCCTTTCTAATCTAGATGACTTTTTTTTATCTTTTTCTTGCCCAACTGCGCTAGCTAGAACTTATAGTACAATGTTGAATAGAGGTGAGGAGAGTCAACATTATTGTATTATTCTTGATTTTAGATACAAAAACATTCAGTCTTTCGCCATTAAGTATGATGTAGTCTTTCACAGATGGACTTTACATATTAAGTAAGTTCCTTTCTGGTCCTAGTTTGTTGAGTATTTTTATCATGAAAGGGTGTTGAGTTTTGTCAAAGCTTTTTCTGATTTGTTAAGGTGATCCTGTGGTTTTTGTCCTTTATTCTATTGATATGATGTTTTACATCAATTGATTTTCAGTAAACTAATCTTGCATTCCTGGGATAAATCTCCCTTGATCATGGTGTATGATCGTTTTTATATGTTACTGGATTCAATTTGTTAATATTTTACCTACATTCATAAGAAATATTTATCTGAGTTGTCTTTTCTTGTCATGTCTTATCTGGTTTTAGTATCAGGGCAATACTGGCCTCACTGCATGAATTGGGAAGCGATCCTCTTGTTTTTTGTTATAGCTTGTGAGGAAATTATAGTAATTCTTCCTTAAATATTTGGTCATATTTATTCTTTTACTTTTTCTGTTTTTATACTTTTAAACGTGCACTCTGACAGCATGTCCAATAGGAGGACATAAACGTACACCCTTCCACTCTGTAAACCTGAAATTAATATATGGTATCTATGATCCACCAGAGTATTGTCAAAGTTTGAGTTACAGGAAAGAGAAGTTCGCTAATTCCTCCTTAAAAGTTTTCCAAGCTTTAAAAAAAAAAAAAAAAGTTTGGAAACATTTATCTCGGACCTGAACTGTTTCTCCTGTACCCCCAGCTCTCTCCCATTTCGCGACCCTCCCCAATGCAGAGTTCCAGCCACGTGCGCACAGATCTGAGAGGTGACCCTGGGGTAAGATCCTGGCATCCTCCCGCTTCCGTCAGCATCTGGAGGGGGAGGAGGTTGGGCCAAGAGGGTCTCCAGAGGCGGGGCGGAGGAGGAGAGAATGCAAAACAGTGCCTCGTCCCTGGAACCTCCAGAGCAGCAACGCCCCTCGCTATAAATTCAGAACTGCCTCATCGAGGATGATTCCAGCGCCTGTCAGCCAGGGCCCCAGGCAGTGGTGACAGGCAAGGGCTAGCAGCTCTGCCGTGCTAGGGTGGTGATTGATGGGGAGCAGTCCAAGCGAACCCCAGGAGTGAGGGCGCACCGCCGGGACGCGGAAGCAGCGGGCGGAAGCCCCGCAACAGCGCTGCCAGCTTGCGGTCCGACGTGGGCTCAGTGCCCTAGGCGCGGGTGAGTCGACACCAAGTCCCATGCCGGGTGTGGGGGCTGCGGGGCGGGCCTGCTCAGTTTTATGTCAAGGTGTCCTAACTGCGGGTGCTGTGTTGTTAGGCTCCCGGGGACGAAGGAGAGAGCGAGCTTAGTTCCGGCCGGCGCCCACCAGGAACGGGCAGGGCAGCCCTCCCCCAAATCAGGTGAGGGCGCCAGGGTTACATGGGACAATTTGAGACTGTTCGCTGCGTGCCCCCAAAATTTCATTCTGATTTGACCAGACTCTTTTGAGTCCAAGCAAGAAATCTGCAGAACTGGGATGCAACCAAGTAAACTTTCTTCCTGGCTTACTGGCTTTTAGCCAACTCTTGTCTTTTCACCGTAGCTTGAGAGAGAAATCGGTATGACTCCGCGGGGCGTCCAGTTAAAAGTTGTGCTATTACTAAGGTGAAGTTTGGAGTGTCCCCAGCCTCCCTTTCTGCTTCCCAGGCAACACCCCAGCACAGCGCATTTCCCTCTCACCCCTCCCTGCAAACTGTACTGGTGGGTCCTTGGTACTGGGCATCGCCCCCATCTGGAGCAAACTCTCCCGCCTTCAGGTGTTTCCAGGTGTCCTTTGATTAATTAGATTGGCAAGGGGGAGAAGCAGGGGAAGCTCCACACCCCAATCTCACAGCCCTGGCCAGTACACGTTTGTAACTGAGGCAGGATTTTAAGAGAAAATCTTTTTGGCTCCCTTCCTCCACATCACCTACCTCGCACTCCATTCTTCAACCCTCTTAACTGTCCAGCCCAGTCTTTCTATACCGCCAGGCTGCTACTTCTCCCCAAGACCTCAGCAAGTCTTTCTCAAAGTGTCTCCTGTCCCATTGTCTTTGGGCAGCTAGTAGAGACCCCGCTATTGAACCCCACTGGGGCTTCTTTACCTTTTCTTTATTTTTTGGTGGTGTATCAGAATTCCACTACTGGCCTTCAAAGTCCTCTCCTCTCAGTAAACGTTTGGGTGTTCATTTTCTCCTGGGATCAAATTTGGGACTTAGCTACATTTATTTCTAGTGTCATTGAGAGAAAAGAAAGTTAACAGTGAGGGATGCAAGAAATCTGGGATGCTACTGTTCTTTTAAAACTTTGTTGAGCGACTTGTTTCTCCTAAAGGTATTTAGTCCCCAACATGACTCTCTTGGTAGACAGCATCTGAGTGCCCAGGATCCCGAGGCATTTATTTCCTTTAGCATAAGTTGTAAGCTTTTTCTAAGTCCTCTCTAAGAAACTGCCTGCTTCCCTATCTCTGTAGTGCTTCCCTAGCTCTAAAGGCTCCACACAGATAATCTCTATTTAGGCTGTGGTGGATTCTACCACCTTCACAAGCAGACAGTGCAGGGGCAGGGAAGTGCCAGGAGCTGGGAATGGGGAGACCCACTTAAGTGGCTGTGTACTATCAGGAGAGTTATTTCACAACTCTGAACCTCAGGTCCCTGCCCTTAAGTTTCCCAACAGTAATAAAATTCCTTGATTCCTTTTGTTTCCTAGTTATTTGCTTAAAAAGTAATAGTCTAAAATAACTACCCATTTAATCCATATTTGAGACCCTCAAAACCCTCTAAATAACTGTCCTGGTAAATTATCTATTCTGGAAAATCATTACGTTTCCAGTGCTAGCTCCAAAAGTCCATCCCTAGTCCCCCCCAGATTATGGCTGCCGGTTCCCATAATCTGGTTTATGGCTCAGGGAGTGTACCCCCAGTTGCCAGGTCTCAGCATTTGTTAAAGTTTCACAGTTATTACTGTCAAGTCTGTCATCTCCTCTGTCTCTCCCCCCCCTTTTTCCCCTGATTTCATTATTCTTTGTGCCCATGATGAAGCCTCCTTCTGTGACCTTAAACTGAATCAAATTCTCCATCATCCAAGTCAGAAGAAAGCTTGTTTTCTTCCACTGTTTCCGCTGATACCAAAGGAAGACTTATCTTAAGATGTATAAAATGTCTCTCAGTCACTGTTGCTTCGGCAGTGCTCCCTATCCCAAGAGTTTCAAGCCTAAATCTTTCCTGTCACTCTCTAATCCTGGTTCAGTGTTCAAAAACCAAACAATCTGAGGATTATTCAGGTTTCTTACATTGTGTTTTTTTCCCCCTAGTTCCAGGTAAGAAGTGTGTGTGTGTGTGTGTGTATACATTTTTTTGTTTGTTGCTGCTGCTTATTACTGTTGTTGTTACTATCACTAATTATTTGCCCTATGCGGGAGGGAAAATAGTGAAAGAAAATTTAATCTGCTACTTAACCAAAGCCCTGGTAAAATACTTAGCTGGGAGAAGTCTAAAACTAACAGCTTAAATGTATGATGCGTATTTTCTACAGTTTTATCTGTGCCACCACATCCTTTTCAAGCAAATAACAGATATACTGTATTTTGTTTTCAGATCTGTTATAGAGACCTAGTCCCATAATACTTGCATGGTTTGGCTGTCTGATGCAGGCTTCCGGCCTTTAGCCCCACACTCATTAGTTTACCTAGTGCTTTGTCTGCTCAGTCATGACTGGCCTATGCCAGAGAGTCTCCCAAGTAAGCGAGCAAATTAGAATTTTATTTAGATGTTTGAAGTAAATCCAAGTGTTGTAAAGATTAATTAAGCTGTGTTAAAGACACACTGTGGCAAATAACAAATACAGAGCCAGACCAGCAAACTATGACAAAGCAATCAAGGTCAGGTAGGAAAGCTCTTCTCCCATTTTAAACTCATCACCACTGAAAAGTGCTATTATTTTTCTTCAAAATAGTTCTAAGCCTTCCCTTTCAAAACTGGATTACATGGTCACCGGATTACATGGTTTGTGTTCCCTGTCATGTAATTACTTATTAAAATAGTATATCAAAGTTCACAAAGTTCACATAAGCAAAAGAAGGTTTGTTCCATTTCCAGCCTAAATTTAGCTATCATTTTACATTTTTCTATTTTATTCATTATATGAGCTTTAGCTACCAGAATTCAATTTTTTGATGACTTAATATATAAGCTATCTTAAATTGAGGAGTGTCCATAGGGGTTTAAGATCATTTTCAACTGATTTGACAAATGACTACCATTACCCTATTAAAGCTCTAAAACACATCCAAAATAAATCACAGCCAAAAACAAAAAAACAAACCAACAACAACAACTAAGGAGCTATACATGAGCTATATATATATTTGCCAAATGTTTTATTAGTCAGTGTTCATTTTAATGACAAATTTGATAACTGGAAATAGAACATAAAGTATATATATAGAGAGATCATAGAAATGACAATGACTCTTGTTATTAGTCGTCATATTAACATTGAAAGTTCTGCTGATTTTTTATCCTTTTGTAGCAAACGATCACAAGGGAAAACAATTCCCTTGAGTGTTAAAACCATCTTTCAAGTATTTTACTAACATAAGATTCACTATATGCTATAAATATTGTATGACTGCTATATTTTACATTATTCTTACAGCTCAATTTAGAAGTTTTTGTTTTATTTATCTGGTTCCTAAATAGGTGCATCATCCAAATGTCTGAAGTAGAAATAAATGTCTAGAATTTGCCAGTGATTACTACAGTTTCCTCCCTATATCTAAGAATATTTTAAATTGTGTTACTAGTCTCACATTTAATTACTTTTCTAACATTTAATAGTTTAGAAAATGGGTGAAGAAATGGGTATGCTTTGTTTTTCTTAACTGCACTATGCCTTCATATTCCAAGTCTTAAGTCTAAATGTCCTTAGAATTTAAAATCATAGAATTAATAATCATTCAGTTTGGGTCAAGTTTTATATGATTTCTTGTTCACTTTATACACAAATAAGCTGTTTTATTCTTCGCCAAATGATGTTAAAACTTATTTAGATTTAGATTAACTTTGAATGGTTAACTTCAGAGTGAGAATACTGGAGAACACATATATGATTGTGTACTATTAAAAAGAGTTTATGATTGCTAATTTGTTCTCTAAGATGTCTTTAGATATTTACTTATTAATATTAATCAAAGTTCTTCTAGCCGCCTTGGAAAATGAAGAATTATATGTATTAAATGTATCAATAATAGTAGAAGATACTTACAAAGGAAATACTATAGATCTGAGTAATATTAGCTCCTTAAGAACACTGAAGTATAAAAATGGTCTTTGCCCTAGAGAGATGTTGGTCAAGCTAAGTACATACTTGGATATGAGACTCTCCAGGCATCTCAGCGACACTGGGGTGGGAAGCCATTTTTAAAACAAGCCTCCTTCTGTCCTCCTTTTCAGACCAGGTGGAACATCTAATGTGGTCACATTGTTTGATTCCAGCCACTTCCACAACTTTCCCTTCCTTAAGGGAGTATACCTCCTTTGATAATATATGCACCACATCCAATGCTTCTTTGTATTCTTTTACTAAATGCTTCACAATTCACTTTCTTCTTGCTTGTTATTTGTTTTTAGCTAAAGCCATGGAAAATGTTAAATACATTTTTCAGGTCCCTATATTTTTTTTCCAAAGATTTTATTTATTTATTTGACAGAGAGACAGATCACAAGTAGGCAGAGAGGCAGGCAGAGAGAGGGAAGCAGGCTCCCTGCTGAGCAGAGAGCCCAATGAGGACTCGATCCCAGGACTCTGGGATCATGACCCAAGCTGAAGGCAGAGGCTTTAACCCACTGAGCCACCCAGGCGCCCAGGTCCCTATATTTTAGAAGAGATATGCTAGAAACCACTCTTCAAAGCTCATTTGAGTATAGTACCCTATTACACACAATAAAATGACTTGAAATAGATGCTTTACTCTTACTAATTGGGGAACTAACTATTAATACTATTTTTTTTAGTCTAAAGCTGTAAAGGCAAGGGGAAAGTAGAGGAAAGAGTAAGAAAAGGAGAAACAGAATAAAAGTTGAAATGTTGAAATGGCAAATCAGTGGTTCTTCAGGCTTTAGGGAAAGGGTAGGGCAAGCATATTATAATCACTTTTTAAATCTGTATATATTGTCCAAAGTTTCCTTAATCCCACTGCCCCTACTGAGAACCACTGTACTATATATTAGGAGCAATAATCCACAATTACCTCAAGTGTCAAAGCAAAGATCAGCATCATGAGCATCACGTGGGAGCTTGTTAGAAATGCAGACTTTCAGACTCCACCTAGACCTACTCAATAAGAATCTGCATTTTAACAAAATTCCCAGGTGGTTCAAACACACAATGAAGCTAGAGTCCAAGTATACAGCACCTAGGCCTTGTTTAGAATGATCACCTAGGATGGTTCAGTCAGTAAAGGGTCTGCCTTGGGCTCAGGTCATTTCCCAGGGTTCTAGGATCCAGCGCCATCAGGCTTCCTGCTCAAGGGGGTGTCTCCTCCTCCCTCTGCCCCACCCCTCTCATGCTTGTGCACACTCTCATGCTCTCTCCCTCATAAATAAATAAAATCTTAAAAAAAACAGAATGATCACCTAGAGGTTATTTCATTGGTTTTTTGATAAACTAACATTTTTACATAAAGCTCACATTTATTGAGCACAGATAATATACCAAATACGTTCAGCCTTTAATACTGTTTTTATTTAATTCTCACAACATCCCTATGAAATAGGCACTGCTTTATCCTCATTTTGTAGATTGGGATACTGAGTAATAACAAGATAAGTAACTCACCCAAATGTGGTAACTGGTAAAGACTTAAACACAGGAATTTTGATTCCTGTGCTTTTAGCTGCCACCCCACATTGTCTACTCTACATTTGGCTGTCTCCTTTTTAAGGCCAACTAATTATTTGAGAATTTATTTAACATTATAATTTGAAATCAAGTTCTGTTTCATAGAAAAAAAACAAGATTTTATTTGTAATATTTGTCTGTCATCTTACCTTTAAGTGCAATAATGAAGAATTCTAGAAATTCCTTCTTTAGTTGGAAAATAAAAGCTAAAGCTATGACAGCTCATTATTTAAAAGTTAAGGTTTGCTATTTCTATGTTTTTTCATAACTTACCTAAAATTTATTCTTCTTACCTTTTGGTGTTCTGATGCTATAAAAAAAACTTTTCTCTTGAACAAGTGATTCCCTACCTACACAAACTATTCAGCCTTCCAACTGAAATTTTATATCACTCTTTTAGCTTTAATATAAAAAATTATCTACAAGCATGGCTCATAAAACTAGTTGAATGTAGTTACTAACCAGTCAGTCTGCAAGCAAATGGTGACTTCTTTTTAGCCAGTGACTATCCAAATGATTGAGTCTCTGAACAATTTCTCCTAGTGCATGTAGATTCTCTGAGAGATGTCAGCTGGATCTGGCCAAAAGCCTGTTGTCCTGACAGGGGCTCACTGACATTGGTCAAAAGACATAAGGGAGTCTGGGTTCCCTGTGATCACGTTTGAGAGGAGAGGTGTGTCAACAGGACTGAGTATCTACAATTTTCCCAGCAACAAAGAGACATCATTGGGAGATGGAACTTCACCAGCTGCTTAGATCTGGAAGTTTAGGCAGCACGAACACTACAGTATCTAATTCGTAACTTATGGCTTAGGATGCAGTCAACCCAGGGCTGCCATAACGCCAAGTTGTAGGGGCCTAGCAGGGTGGTAGCGCCTAGAAGACATACTGCACACAGCAGCAGAAAGTCTTAGAGCTAATAAATGATAAAGTACCAGTGATTCTCTTATGACCCTGCTGGTCTCAACAAGCCCAAATATTTGTGACTGCCATTGCACAGAATCTATACCAGGTTTTCTTCTAAATAAACTGAAAAACATGGGATCTCTTCTACAAAATTCATATATTTATACTTTCATTATCACATACATTTTTCTTCACCTTTTGACCCAAACTCTTCTCATTAATCCAATTCAAATGCATTTTACATGCTTCTAAATCTGTGTAATACACCACTAGAACAAGAATGTTCCATGAGCCCAGCTTTAGTAATTTTCTGTGCAAATGATGTCACTTCACATAAAACACATTGTACCCTGATGGATCCCAGCCCTTAACCTTCACACAGTTAAATGCGGCCACTTTATCAGGAATGGAAAAGTATCTGATGTGATTCCTACGTAATGATTTCTTGAATGTGTTCTGGCATTTAATCAACTAGGTTAATAGAATAAATTTTTAAAAGAAACACAAATCTATTCTTTTTTAAGTTCCTATTAGGTTAAGCTATATGATGAGACATTATATAGTCATTTTTACATATTTAATAATATTTAATGGCAAGGAAAGATAATCATAAGTGAATAAAGCAAAACATAAATCATGAGTGTGATTCAGCTTGTGTGTGTGTGTGTGTGATAGATTCTTGTCAAGTTGACATTATGGCCTTACTTGGGTCTTTAGTGTTCTAATGAAAATAGTTATATTAGCACTGATGTGTGGTTAAATTCACTGATATACTTTTTAAATGTCTGCATCTTTGTAGACCAGATAAGACTAGGAAAAATATATAACAGATCTTAAAAGCTTTGGAGAGTTATTAAGATCAAGGCTAAGATCAAAAGTGACTTTTTTCTTTCCTTTTTTTTTTTTTTTTTTTTTTTGGTATAGATTTCAGATCTTTAGACAACTGCTACTAACTCTGTAGAAAATGATACTGGCAAATCCGACCCTTTCTGATTTTTTTCCCCTAAGGGAAAATTAGGAACATTAGGGCCTTACAGAAGTTCACAAGGTTCATAACAAGGTGGTATTTTTTTAAGAGAAATAATCTTATGAGAAATATCTTATTGCTATAACAACAAAAACCACTGAAATTCAGGGATAAAAAGAGATTCTTGTAATGCCAAAATCATTCCAAATAAGAATGTTATAGTAAAGTTGGTATATATTGTGGTTTAAAAAGTAATCTGTAATATACCTATTGTCTTCTTGAATAACTCTTCAGCTTTAAAAAAATTTCTTACTTAAAAATGTCCCCCAGGGCTCCTGGTTGGCTCAGTGGGTTAAAGCCACTGCCTTCGGCTTGGCTCGGGTCATGATCAAGCCCTGCATGCGGGGGCGGGGGGGGGGGGGGGCCCCGCTTTGCTCAGCAGGGAGCCTGCTTCCTCCTCGCTCTCTGCCTGCCTCTCTGCCTACTTATGATCTCTGTCTGTCAAATAAATAAATAAAATCTTAAAGAAAAAATCCCCCAAATCCATAACGGAAAATATTGGTTAAATTAGCTACATAAAAAATTTTAAATCATCATATGTAAAAAGGACAATAAACAAAGTCAAAAGATAAACAGGAACTTGGGAAAGCTATTTGCCACACATTACATGTTAAATGCTGGTTTTCCCAACATAGCATAAGCTCTTTATTTTTTTTTTTTTTTTTTTAGAGATTTTATTTATTTATTTGACAGAGATCACAAGTAGGCAGAGAGGCAGGCAGAGACAGAGGAAGGGAAGCAGACTCCCTGCTGAGCAGAGAGCCCGATGCAGTGCTCTATCCCAGGACCCTGGGATCCTGACCTGAAGGCTTTAAGCCACTGAGCAACCCAGGCACCCCAGCATAAGCTCTTTAAAATGAGAAACAGTGAACAACCCAATTGAAAAATGAGCAAAGGCCATTACTGGGCAAACTAGTAGAAGAATAACTACAAAAAATAAGAAAACAAAAAGCTCAACCTCATTCATAACTAAAGAAATGCAAATAAAGACAAATATATACTTTACATTTATCACCCTGAGAAAAGAAATTGAGATTTGATAAAAGCCAGATTTTTAGCATCATATAACCTTTATAGAGGACATTTTTAACTATCTCTCAAAAACATGAATTATACCATTTGCTTCAACAATCATTTTAAACTTTTCTAATGATACATAGTTTAAAAAATGCATATGTATAAACAGGATCATTCAGGCATGTTCTTAAGCAGCCAAAAAGGGAAACTGAAAAAAAGAAGACCGTAAGGCCCATTAACAGGGGGCTGGTTGAATAAATCATCATGTGTCAGTGTAATGAATGAAATATTGTATAGTCATCAAAATAAATGAGGCAGATGTATATATACAGTATAGATAGTTATAGCCATATTAAATTTAACAAAAAGGCAAAGAGCAGAATAGTATGATGTGTAAAATGACAAAAAAATGTGGATATACACATTTGTATGCATATGTATGCTTTTTTAAAAGTCCTAAAAAGATGGGGCGCCTGGATGGCTCAGTGGGTTAATAAAGCCTCTGCTTTCTGCTCGGGTCATGATCCCAGGGTCCTGGGATCGAGCCCCGCTGTTTGGCAGGTAGCCTGCTTCCTCCTCATTCTCTGCCTGCTTCTCCGCCTACTTGTAATCTCTGTCTGTCAAATAAATAAATAAAATCTTAAAAAAAAAAGATACATTTGAAACTGTTAGTAATAAGTACCTCTAGGAAGTGTATCTGAGACATGAGACAAGAGCTAGGAGACACGAACTTTTATTTTTATACTCTTTTATAACTTGATATTTATACCACAAGATGTGTCACTACAATGAAAAATAAAAACAGACATACAAAAAAACCCAGATCTCTTAAAAAGATTTATTTTCAGTTCTGGTGCAATCACACTCATATAGGTTTATATTAAAAAGAATCATTTATCAAAGTTCAACTGTAGATTCATAAGTATCTAATCTATTATGATATTTCTTATATTACTAGTTATGTCTACAGAAGTGTCTTAAAATAAGATTTTATTTTACCCAAAAACATTGTTTTTCTCCTCTAGTGTGTATCTACAAGGGTATGGGGGAACATGTTGACTGTAACGAGGAAGAAGATGAAATCCCACATGACAGACTGCCAGTTTGTGCAGCCTAACTCTACATAAGGACAAACATATCCTTGATATGGACCAGACAGTTTCATTCCCTTCAAAAACACATTTAAGATGTAGTGTTAATATTTATTCTATCAACTAGAAAATGAAAATCTGACCATATTCAGTGAATCTCATTACTCTTTTCTCTTTTCAGGTTGAATATATGATAAATTGGTCTAAAATGGCTGAGCTTTCATCTGACTAAGACGTAGAAGCCATCCCAGAAGTTCTGCATCCAGGTAAAATATCTTGTACCTATAGCGCTGCATCTGTCAGTGGTTTTTCTCTAATGTGTCAGTGGTGGAGGTAGCACAAGAAGCCACACACACCATTGTCTAATGACAGAAACAGAGGAAGCAGAAAAGAATGAAATTCCAGTCTTATCTCATCCCTTATATGTAGCTTTAGAACATATATATTTATATAATTTTAAATGTAAACAATGTTAGAATTACGATGCTATTCATCTGTTAATGTAAACCATGTGAGAGATTTGCAACCCCTTGGCAAGGATCTCCTTGTGGCCATTGGTGGATTGTTCTTCATACTCTGCAGGGCTTTCAGAGAACCAAGAAGGAATTGATGGTGTTCTCTCCTCAGCCACCCCTAATTGGGGGTTTGGGCTCTATGAAGCACTCACTTCCAGAAGCACATGTCCAAAGACCATATGTCCAAGGACCATAAACCTTAAAACTTGACCTGCTCACCTTCAGAAAATCCAGATATCTCTGAGTCTCATTCTTATAAAAGTTTCCCCTACTCCAGTAAGATATAGGCAAAAAGGGCAATGTGGAATTGGAGGCAAAGTACCCTTTAATACCCATATAGTCTAGCCCCCTAGTAGGCATGAATCCCATGGAGACATGCAGCAGGGCATTACACTCAGAACCTGAGAGGGCAGCGTGGGTAATCAGAGACTGCCCCGTCCATCCACTTCCTGTCATATTGCTCTACCTGATTATTTTTCATAAAAAGACTCCTGTATTTTCCAGATCAAAAAATTTTTTTCTCCTCACAAAAACAGCTCAAGGAACAAGCCCTCAACCTCCTAAATTAACAGGGGAGACACTCCATAGTCCCCACAGAGAGAATAAAGAGAGTAGCTTGTCCTCTTCTTAATATATTGTGATTACATTTTATCAAAGCAGAAGACAGGACAGGTGCTGGGTGGGCAGACAAATGTTAGAGGTGATTTTCTTTTTCTTTTTATTTCTCTTTTATTTGCTTCATTAGCAAATGGGAAACAGTTGCTGGAAGGCATTCCATGGTGGTATTAGGAAACTATTTAGGATTGCTTTAATCTTGGAGACAAAAATAGAAACATTCTACAGAGTTCTGTCACTGGAAATCTTTAGGTTGGGGGGTTGTTTGGTTGTTTTTTGTTTGTTTGTTTTGTTTTGTTTTGTTTTGTTTTGTTTTTTTGAGGTATAGTTAAGCTTAGAAAGCTGGGCTATACATGTTTTCAGCAAAAATCCAGCTCTAGAAAAAGTATGTTGAAATATATCTCCTAAATAGGAAGCTTTATTTTATATCCTAAGAGTTCTGAACAGAAGAACTGTTTGTCCATAATACTCCATCAGCCTTATAACAGAAAAAGCAAGACAGTAATCCAGGGGAGTTCTGGATGGAAATGATTCTATGAACAGCCTCCCTTCTCTTGTTCTGGAAGCCCTCAGTTTCTAACAGTCACATATTTGTAGCAAAACTTTCAAAATAGTATGTTGTTTTCCTTACAAACAACAAAACAGTGAAAAAAAACACTATAAAATCTTCAACTTTTTTAAACCATTAAGTTACAGATGAATGGGCAAAATGTGCTTACTTCAAAGAAGTTATTTTTTGTTTGTTAAAGTACTAATGCTATACTAATTCTGCCACTGACTAGCAACTTTGCCTTTGGTTTCTTGTAAAATAATCTCCAAGGCCCCCACCCAATCCATAGGCACTCTACTGAAATACAAAAAGTGTGTTTAGAGTTTCTGAACATTGCAGTGCCTGTTTTACCAACTTACAACTAAAGAACTCTGACCTCTTATTGATTTAAACCAGTAATGTGTAAACAGCATTTCAGAGCTTGTTTTATAGGACCAAAAGAATTTAAGTTGAAATCTACTTAGGAAAAATAAGGAAAACAGAACATTTAAAAGAATAAATAAAGACTTCAGTGGCTTAAAATCTGTAGACTTGCACTGTCCAGTATGGTAGTCATGTGCCATGTATGGCTATTCAAATGTAAATATAAATCAATTATGATTAAATGAAATTAAAAATTCAGTTCCTCAGTTGTGTTAGCCACATTTCAAGAAAAGACACATATAATTAGTGGCTATACTGTTGGACAGGACAGATTTACAACATTTGTATCATAGAAAATTCTAGATACAAATTCTAGATACAACATTTGTATCATAGAAAATTTGTTTATTGCTATAAACAACTTACTAATAATTGCAGTGGATTTCCATTGTTACTTCGTAAGAAATTTTTATGGTCTTTTAAACTTACTGGGAAATTTTAAAGTATTTTTTTAAATTCTAATTTTCTCAGCTGTAGGATATCTAATATATAATTCTCATAGTAATTTTCTCTTTTTCCTATTTACTTGCCTATTAAAATACGTGGTGTTAAGTATCTTATTTACTCTCCTAAGGTTAGAGGCTCTTGTTTTCTTAAAAATCATGAGAAAAGGTACACGCAATTTTATTGAACTAATAATATATAGCTGTTGGTTTTTTTTACCTCCATCATTGACATCTCCAAGTAAACAAAACTAGAAAAGAAGTAGGATCATTTCTAAAGACCCACATTTTTTTTTGTTCTTTATATTCTGTGAGATTTTTTTTACTGCAATGATAGATATGTCTCAATTATACTGAGGTAACTACAGATGACTTAGCGTTTTTTCAGAAATTGGAGAGCCATGCAAAATAAGTATTAGATGACTTATTTTTTTCTCTTTTTCTAGAAATGCACAAGATATTAGGAGTCTCTGTTTCCAAATTATTCATATCATAGAGAACAGTAGTTTGTTTTCAATTTTTAATTAATGTAATCACCACCTGTTATAGTATATTCTTAAAGTTCTTGGTCACCATGTCACCATTTTTCCACTAGTATTGATCCCATTATTAAAATGTCAGTCTCAATTACTTTCCAGTCACTTATACCTAGTAATTCAATTACATTTGGTTCCTAGACTAATGGTTGTGTGTTACACAAGGCAAAAAATTAAAAATGAATTTGTCTTTGAGTCATCGAAACATCAAGGATTTGAAATAGCTATATAACTAAAAGGAAAGCATATAAATATCTCGCCTGTATTCCCTTTACACATTATTAGTATTATTTTTCAATAAATGCATATATAATAGAAGTTAGCACCTAGTTTGGAATTATCAAGTATGAATCCTTGAGTCTTACCATTGGGGAAAAAAAAAAGGCAAAGTAAAAGTTAGTCATTTGAGGGGTGGTTCTTACAATAAAGAAAAATATATATTTCTTTATAGAGTAACAGGTTTACTCCAAAGAACCTATTATCCATAGTATATCTATGGAAACACTGTTCCTAGGCTTGAAAAATAGAGCTAGATATGCTTAGCGCATAACTGACCATATAAGAGACTCAAATTTAGGTTACTGTTAAGATTTTTTTTTTTAAGATTTTATTTATTTATTTGACAGAGGTCACAAGTAGGCAAGAGAGGCAGGCAGGGAGAGAGAGGAGGAGGCAGGCTTTCCGTGGAGCAGAGAGCCCAATGCAGGGCTTGATCCCAGGACCCCGAGATCATGACCTGAGCCGAAAGCAGAGGCTTTAACCCACTGAGCCACCCACGTGCCCCTAAGATTTTTAATAATTAAAAGAGTTCAGAGTATTAGCACCAAAATGTGGAGGCTTTGTTTTGCTGGCAGAGAGAACTTTTGACTAGTACCAAAAATACTGTCATCCTTCCCCTTCAACTAGTCATTCCTTTTAAGACTTTTAAGAAGATTTAGACATTTAGGAATCATTTTTTAAATTCCAGAAAGGTGTAAGATATTTTAGAAATATAATAACACAGCACAGATCTGATGAAAGGTGGTTATCTGGAACTAGGTCTTGGGCACCTTTCCAGAACTTAAATTCTAGGGAGCCCTGGGACAACAGGAACAATGTCATACTGCAAGTCCAAAATCCAGTTAGGAACAGCCTTCCTCCTCCTCCTCTCACCCAGGCAAGGCCAAAATACGTCTATACACAGCATAGGTCACCATAAAAAGCAAATAGAGCTGCTGTAGATTAAACGAGGCAGTGGGTAAAGGCTAGACCTTGAACCTTGGCTTCTCAGTGATACTCCCACGTTAAAGAGGAAGAACAAAATGGGCATTTCACTGCTTCTGGTCCCTCTAGTATGGTCAGTGTACAGAGCAGGAGGATAAAACAATTGTCTTAACAGTGTAAAGCAGAAAGTTCAAACTGCTTTGGCAGTGTGAAAGCAATGCAAATTTGACTCACTAAGGACAACAGCTTCTCATGTGATATATATAATACTAATAGGTTGGCTATATTTTGTTCAACTCCAAACCATTAATGAATGCTTATCTCCATTTTACATAGAACATATCTATACACAGTTGAACAAATAGGGAATGGCCCTATTTGTGAGAACTGTTGCCCACAACACATGAGCTTGGTGGGACAACTGAAGTAGTAGTAAGCTCCTCTTGGATTTCTGCTAGAATTTAGACTTTATTAGATGGATGAGTTATACAGAACTTACCACCTGAATTAAAGAGTGAGAAATAGAGTATAAACCAATTAAGTGAAAGAAAATCATATTATGAATAAAACAATAAATGTCAATTAATTAAAACTTTTATTTTAGCTTCCTTAAGATAAGATGACAAATTTAACAGACCTTATTCAACATCTTAAAATGAAGAGATCTAGGTAACCTATTTTATGATTTTTATCTTCTTTGGAAGATGTTTGACATCTTTAATTTTCATATTTAATCAATTTTGTTTCTGTTTTTAGTTTCTGTGGTGTCGCTATCCATCAACTCATATTGGTTGAGTGTGTGTGTGTGTGTGTTTGTGTGTGTGTGTGTGTATCCCAAGAGAAAGTAATTCTGCAATCCTCCTCAGCAATTCATTTTAACAATTAAGAACCCTTAAGCTAAATAGAATAATTCAATTCACAGGAAACTTTTATTCAATATGTATAATTAGTTTTAGTTAACTTTATTAATGAAATGTCGCAAATCAATTAGGTTTGCAATAATCAGATGCTGAGGACCCAAGAGGGGCTATATCTCTCACAAGAGGGGAAGGTGATATACAATTTAGTTGGGAAGCAAATGTAATTAGATTTGATCAGTTGAGTATTCCTGTCCTGATGTAGATTCGGGCACATACCCAGACCTGTGTATATAGTTAAAAAGAAGTAGAAGAAACAATGTGACTTGGAAAATGTCTTCATGGTCCTCTCAGCCACATACTGATAGCTGAAGTGGACCTTTGAAACCACGGGTAGACACATTTTCTTCAGACAGTGCTATCTTTTAAATTTATTTTTCAAATCCAAATGTCTGTAAGTAGGGCAGTATATATAAACTCTCCTGTTTATCACAGACCCCATTGTTACCTAATATCTTAAATAGGGTGCTTCACACATTTATTTAACTGCTCAAATCCTGATGACATTTCAGTTTAAAACTATTGTGATCTAGAAGTTGGTTACTGAATGGGTATTGGTTAATCCTGAAATTTCTTCCTCAGACTCTAAAATAAAAATATCAAATAAAATGCATGACAGTAAGAATCCTTCTGAATGAGAATGATGTTAAAAACAAGCTATTCCTATTTAGAGTTGTGGTTTGCAACGAATTCTGCTGTGATTCACTGAGTATTTCTGTCAGATACCTACATGTCAGGCACTATTCTCAGTCCCGAGGACAAAGTGTGAGCAGCAGACAAAAACCCCTGGCCTCAGAGAACTTATATTCTAGTGCATGTAGACAGAAAAACAATCAAGTAAAAAATGCAATATGTTGCATGATATGGAGAATGGAGATAGAAATGAGAGGGGAAGGAAGGAAAGCCTCCTTTGTAAGAAGGAAGGAACTTTGTGGACATCTGGGGAGAGATTCCTCTAGGCAAAAGCAAAGCATTAAGCAAAAGCAAAGGCCCTAGGCAGTACTATGCCAGCAAATTCAAGACACAGCAAATAGGCCAATATCCTTAGAAACCACAAAAGAAGAACATATAACGAAAGAGAAATCAAGTTATTGAAGGATAGCAAGACTAACAGGTAGAAACTGGAGACTTTAAGAATGGATGCTAGGAGAAGAAACAAATGGAACTTTAAACCTAAATGATTTAAAGACCTAAAATGCTTTGAAATGTAATGAAATGTTTCCAAAATGTTAGATTTTTAAAAGAAGTCAGGTCTGTGGTTCAATCCCCAAGAGTTGGTTCTGTGGCTATAACTTGACCTCTAAATATTAAAAAACGTGCATTTGATGTCCGTTCCTCCTGGACACCAACTGATTTGTTTGCGGCCTTTGGTATACTTCAAAAACTCTTTGCCTATCACTGACCTGTAATCCCTGGTCTCTGGGCCTGAAAGTAAAACTCAAGTAATAAAGACTTGGGGGTATATAACCTGGCCTTTAAATTATTCTTAGTGAAAGTTTTGCCATCTTAGACAAATATACCAGTGAACTTAACACTTAAATCCCAGGGATACTAACAAATGTAAAATGATTTTATATATTAGTTATCCTATTTCAATTATTTTATCTCCAAGTCCAATAAAAAGAAAATTCTAAATAAAAAGATACATTTGGGATTGTAAATGTGGCATTCATCCACATATAATAAGGAAGAAAATTACTTAATAAAAATTTTGAAATTCAACCAACGCTACAAATCTAGGATAGTCTGAATGAGAAGGAATAGCCCTGACTTTGCATTATATTTTAGTGGTGGTGTTTTCTCATAATCCCCATGCTTTTTTCCTGTCCTGCTATTCTATAAGATTTCCTAATGAGGATTAGGGAACAAGTGTATTTAACAATCTGTATTTGCAGGTTGGAAACAAGAAAATGAAGACTAATGGTTTCTCTCCTGCTAATTTGATTTTCTACAGCTCCTCTCCTACCAGCACAGGCAAAAGACTTAGTTACTATTTCTAGCAGATGGGCCAAGGAAGAGACAAGCATCTGTGATGTCATGCTTCCCCCAAATGGGCCAGCTGCCCTACAGGCCTCCATTAAAGACTTCCCCAAGAGTAATAAATGAGAAGTGATCATGAACAGAATAAGAAAAAAAAAAAAAAAAAAAAAAAAGCAACTTCCTTTATTCTAGGAAAGCAATACTCAAGTGGCTGGTTAACAATGCTACCGTAAATGTTTTTGTACATTTCTTTTGCACATGTGGAGAGTTTTAGGGCACGTACTCAGAAGTGGAAATGGTGATTTGATTTCCAAAGTGGTGGTGATATAAGGAGATTCCTGGGAATGGGGTTGTACTGAGTTGACAGAAAGACGTAGGGGTTCAGTCCTTAACTGCCAATGTGTGGCTGGCTCTCTAAACTGTAATATGACCCCAAAAGAACTTTTTCTGGTATACTTCCAGGTCCTAAGGCTAGTTAATAGTACAAACTATTTTATTTATAATAAACTGTTTATTGATAATTATATAGGAATTTTTTTCCTAGTACCCCACATATCAATGACATCCCATAAAATCAGCCTGACAAGGAACTAGAACATTTTGAGTACACAACACATAACTTTAAATGAGAGGTTTTCCTTTTCTCACATAAAAACATGAAAGTCAGTTTGAACTGATGTGGACTTCTGTCCAGGTGAGTGCCTCTGATTTCAGAAAGCATGTACCTCTTTTGTAACTCCAGCGTGTCCTTGGAAATTGCTGCATAAAGGCCAAACTGCCAAGTCTAGTCCTTCTCTGAGAAAAACCTTTTTAGTTGTATGTCAGTAGCTGGTCTTTGTTCTCTTCAGTGCTCATTGCAAAATACAGCAGTTCTAATTCTAAATCCTAATAGTATTGAGAAGACAAGTTGAGTTAAAATAATGCCTGTAATTTAATCAGTATTCGGTCCCTAATAAAAAGCTAGTTAGTCACACCTTCCTTCCCAATCCCTCTCCCACATATTTCTCTCCTGAAAGGAGATACTTACTATACCTCATTTTAGGGAATACAAACTTTCCTCAGTTGCTAGGGCTGAAGTAATGAAAGACATGAAAATAGTATTTTAAGCACGATCACATTTTTCTTTCCATTCTTGGAGGTTCAACAGATTCTTAATTTCAGTTTTTTTAACTTCCCTGAAAATAATTTGTCCCTACTTACCTACTATCTCAATGCATTATTTTATCTTCTTAATCTAGTAGACTCAAAAATTTCAGTCATCATCCAGATCAGAAAAAATAAGTGAGATGTAAAGCATCTAAATGGCAAATCTTCTCACTCAAAAAGCTAAAAAAAAACAAAAACAAAAACAAAAACACCTCAAATCCAGGAATGAATTATCCTTGAAATTCTCCCAACTTGGAGTTTAGTTTTAAGGGTGAAAACTTTGGGAGACCAGTTTGGGAAGCAACCATGCCAGGTACTGTTTGATAAACATAATCTTAACTTCCCACAACACTTAGGAGGTACTATGATGTTACAATTGTATTATATTGTTATTTTATAAATGTAGACACATAGCAGCAGAAAAAATAATGCCCATTAACTGGACACTTACTGGATCAGGCACTGAGTCAGTCGCTTCATCTGCATTTTCTTACTTAATCCACCAAAAAGCAAGCAAACAAACAAACCCTATAGGCAAAGTTCTCTTATTGGTTTCATTTTTTTTCGTGGACACTGAGCCTAAGGGGTCCACTTTGCTAACCAATGTCAGGACCAGAACTGGAATTTGGGACTGACTCCAACACCCTGGTTCTGATCATTTCTTTTCCAGATGTAACCCATCAAGTTCTCCAGCGCCTGATAACTTCCTGCTGTTGCTTTTAATTAACTGCTACACCATCACCATTTTTTACCATATATGTATATAAGTGAACACCTTGTTAATATTTGCTTATACGGATATAGGGTGCAAGTTTAAGCTAGCATCATTTTGTATAGTAGGAGAGTCCAGAGCTCTGAAAGGAATGTTGAAGATACGGTAAAGCAAGTATTTTTGTCACATTTCAGTGAGAAAACTGTTAATTCATATGCCACCAGCCAGACACAAAAATGCAACAGGAAATGAAGAAAGAAAGTAGCTACTTTAAATAATGCGGTATGTTGTACAAACTAGTGCACTGTGAATTAGTTTCCTTCTTCTCTAGAACTGATCATTTGGATTATGTAGGCAAGCAGTGTAAGACATTACTAAAATTATCATTGAATCCTAGCTTTGAGATCTACAGAAGACACTAGGCAATTTGCCTGAGAAAACACTTTTTAAAAGGATAGGGATGGATTATTTCCCTCTCTGTTAAATATTAGCCTTTGAAATGAACCCAGCTGATCTGCTAAATAACACTTGCAAATTGTTATGTTTTAATAAAGTGACAGACTGAGAGAGAAGTCACACTAGACCCGCTTATGCTTCTGAAAGCAGTACAGGCCAGAAACATTATACAATAATGCCTTTTAAAAGAAGGGAGCCTCTTAGCGTTACACCTTGCCTGGCAACAAATGTAGCCACTTACTCCAAATGCAGGCATAATTACAATCTATGAAAATCTAGCATCAGAATCCCAAACCCCTGGTGCAATACACAGTAAATTATGGCTTTTATGTCTCTAATATTTTCCACCATTCCTTTTAAATATGTGAATATATGAGCATGCTGTGTTTCAGGGAGCCTTGCTCTGTAAGGCTGTAGAAAGGTTTTACCATTATCAATCGGGTATCCTGTAAACAGGACACCTCATTTTTAGATTTCTGGAAGGTTCAGAGCCTGCAGTGCTACTGGCAGAGGGCAGGTCCAAATGTGCTACTCCTAATAAAAAAATCTCTGTGCAAACATGGAACAGAGTGAAAACTTGAGGGAGCAAGGTGTAGGCGCCACTAACAATCATCACCTCAATTACAGCTTTAACCATGCAAACCTGGGCTCATTCGTTGGTTTATAAAATTACAGCAGAGCCTTATAAAGTAAGCGTGAAAGAACATTAATTTTCAATCTAATCTTGGATGACCAATAAAAGAAAAATCTTATCTTAAAACCCTCACAAAAGTTGTAAAATCGGTGTCTTAAAACTGAGAATAACTTAGTCAAAAGAGAAAAATAAATGCTTTACAATCTAAAGTTAAAAAACACAGACATCTTAAAATAAATCAAGGGAATAACTATTTTGCAGAAAATAAATTTTGTTCCTGTGATTTGTGACTGGCCATTGAGTTTTGAGCTTGAGTATGAAGCTGTGCTCAGCTGTATAGTGGAAATAGCAGGGGAAACAGGTTCTTCTGCTTCATTTCCTAAAGCGTGGTGATTTTTTATTCGCAGGTGTTATGTCTTAAAAAGATCTTAAATCTTAAAAAACAGAAATAGATTTTGAAATTGAGTGCTGAAAGTTTCAGCTAGTTGGGTATGATTTTTAAAATAGGTAATACAGACCTCTAGTGGTTGAACAGTTTGAAAGCCTCGGCAAGGAAAAGAAATTGTGAGGCAAGTGCAGGCATTTTAAGGAGGAGAATTTTTTAAAAGGAAGAAGGTGGGGGGGAGGAGGAGGGGGAGGAGGGGGAGGGGGAGAAGAAGAAGAAAGAATAGTTACTAGTTAAAATCACTCACATTGCAAAATGCACATATTTCACACAAAAAAAGGTAAGCATGTGCTTCAAGGAAATGTGAAGCACCTGCCATCTTCACTGTGCTCCTTGATTCTCCTAAAAGAAGCAAGGACCTTCCCACCAAAGTTCCGGCAAGAAATCTGGATCTGTATTGATTTTCAGCCAAAAGATTAACATCCAGTTCATCTTTTATATGAATGGACCGGACAGATATTTGTGTTATGTGAAACAGATTTCCTCTCCTTGGTACACAGTTCTGCCTCGTTGGGACTCTATTCTAAATTCCTCATGAAAGCGCTCCCCAAGAAAATGCAACAGACCCTCACACAACCGAAGCTTACCTGTCCTGTTCCCCAGTCCCTCCAACGACAGCCCCACGCCACCAGAGTGGGCTTAGTGACTGGGGCCCTCTCCAGTCTGCAGAAAGGGCAAACTGTTGGGTCCATGCACAAGCTTAAGTGATTACTAAATGTCCCTCTAGACTAGGTTTCTAAACTTGAATGAATGCACAGATTACCTGAAGAATCTTGTTGAAATGCAGATTTTGGCTCAGTAGGTGAGAATGGTGCCTGAGACTGCTTTACTAGTAAGCTTCCCAGTGTTGTTAATGTGCCTTATCCAGGGCCAGCTGGTAGTACCAAGGAAACTCTTTAGTAACATCTCTTCTTTTTAAATTACACTATTGTTTTTACTGATTTCTTTATTTTTTAATGGCATCTCTTAAAATTTGATTTTTGAATTTATAAAACATTTTAAGTTCTCTTTCACTTGACTATATGTATGTATCACTGGGAACCTGTTACTCAAGTTTTGTGAAGATGATCTTAAACTTTAAAAATAGATTCAGTGTCATCTGTTTCGCCTGGTGAGTTCATGGTGATTATGAGCGCCTCTTTAAGCACTTGCGGCCGTCAGGCACTTGTAGCCACAGTTAAATATCTGATCAGCCATACTGGGACAGTGGGTGAGATCAGGTTTTGTGCGTGTTGAAAAACTATCTAAGGTCCCAAAGTAACCTCCACACCATAAAATCAGGAGGAATAAAAAGCAAAAGCTGAAACTATAAGAGTCAACAGATCAGAGTAGAATATGGAAAAATATATTTTTCAGACAAAATGTATTATAATTCCATCATCTAAATAATTTCCTATTATAGCATATTGTCAACCTTAATTTTGAAATCCATAATTTTAGAACTTATGTCACTGAGTAGTCTTTAAAAGCCTCTTGCAAACTTTTAACATCTAGTTTCAAATCAAAAATAATATATTAACAAGCTGTAGCATGGAGGGAGTACATAAATTATCATCATTGCCCTGCATGAACAGTAATTCACAGGTTTGGCTCAGACACAACTTAGATGAAATAATTAACTATGTACAGTACTTAACAGTAAAAAAGTAATTAATCTAGCTGCCTCATACTGGTTTGGCCTAAATAAACATGCAATAAAAAAAGCCATACAATTTTATTATTTTCTCACATTACTAAGTTGGAATTTTAATATGTCAGAAAAAAAGATCTTTTCTTTAAAAAACATCACTTTCTTTTCAAATGTCAATGTACTGATTATAAGCTGAATGAGTTCCAATATTTATAACTGTGGGCAGATGTTCTCAATATATAATGCAGTTTACTTCATAGGAGTTTGGTAAAAGTGATTAAATTAAGGTGAAATAAGGAAAAAATCAGTTTTTAACCACAAATTACACAGATTCTGTTAATGGTACTATAATTGTGTGGTGTTATAGCTTTGGCAGAATGTTTCGGATAAACCTGTTTTTTGCCCCATGGGTTCTTGGAGGAGACAAGTTGCCTCTTGGCTTATAGACCCTTTACTAGCAGACCCACAGGTAAAGGGCAGGGTCATTATTTGGAGTGAGGGCAACAATTAAGGCAAGTGTCCCTGTTTGGGCAAAAGAAAAATGTTCAGGTGATTTCTGCTAGGGAGAAAGTTCATCCCACTCAGGTATCGTGTTTTGTTTAAAGTTCACTTTCAGGGGGCACCTGGGTGGCTCAGTGGGTTAAGCCTCTGCCTTCGGCTCAGGTCATGATCCCAAGGTTCTGGGATGGAACCCCGCATCGGGCTCTCTGCTCAGCAGGGAGCCTGCTTCCCCATCTCTCTCTCTGCCTGCCTTTCTGCCTACTTGTGATCTGTCAAATAAATAAATCGTTAAAAAAAAAATTCACTTTCAGTGTATGGATACTCCTTTGCCTAATCTCATAGACTATGATATGTTCTTCCCTATATGATACCATCAATTAATCACCGTATTATTATCTCCATTTCATAAATAGAAAAGAAGAGGAAAAGGCTGAGTAATTCTTCCAAAATCAAATAACATGCAAGACGTAGGGTCAAAATCAAACCCAGAGACTTCTGTATCCAGCCAAGACAGACTAACAGGGATTTACTTACCTTCTCACCTAAGACAGTAACTATATAATACACACACACACACACATAGGTAAAAAAATGATTTTTTATATATATGAAACAATATATGAGGAACAATGGCTTTCAAGACAGTATATACCAGGCAATGAAGGGCAGTAATTTCTAAGGGATGGAAAACAAATGAAGTGAACCCTGTGGTTGTCCCAGCTCACTGCCTGGGGATAGTTTCCGGCCAAGGCATAAAGAAGAAGAATCCAGAAGGAGCTCCCTGAGTTGAAGAGATGTCTCCCTGAGTTGAAGAGATGTAGCTAGGTCTCCTAGTTGAGATGGAGCTAGGAATACAGAGAGGCAAGGAGCTAGAGTCACAGGGCAGTGTACCACGGAGTTTTACAAAGGAAGGGCCCAGTAATCTGCAAAGTATCCCCCTTGTGTTTCAGCGCATGTGTATGAGTAATCATCCAAAAGGATTAGAGTGTATCCAAAGCCAAAAAATGGTTTCTCTTCCCACCAGACAGGGTAAAAACCCCTGTAAATTCATGGGGCATCCAGTGGTATACTCAGAAGGATTTTTTTGCCTCCAGAGTAAGAAAAAAAAAAAAAAAAAAATCAGCCCTAGACTAAATGCTCCTCTGGTCCCACCTAAGAAAGCATAAAAGCCAGATGTGAAGGGATCAAGCCGTTTGCAAGTAACTTAACTGCTTTCCAGAACAAAGCTGCAGAATAATTTGTAAGAATACAAAAACATCCAATAAATAACAAGGCAAAATTCATAGCATTTACCATCCATTCAAAAATTATCAGGCATTCAAAGAGGCAGGAAAGTACCATCTATAAAGAGAAAAAAAACAATCAATGGAAACAGATTCAGTTATGATACAGATGAGAGAATTAACCTACAAGCATATTAAGTGATTATTGTAAGTGTGTTCCATATGTTCAAGAAGCTAGAGGAAAGTTTGAACATTCAAGATATGTAAGATATAAAAAAGACTGAAACTGGATTTCTGGAGATGAAAACTACAGTATCTCAGATGAAAACATACATCAAGACTTTAGATACTAAGATGTTCCTTCTACTGTACCCACAATATTCTTTTCTGGATCCTGAGTTTGATCCCAGCAGCCTAATACTTAATACTTGCTTGTTACTACAAGTCCCAAGCAAATGTTGCCTTTAGCAGGTGGTTACCAGCTAAAGACAACAGCATTCCTGAAGTCATGGAGCCCTCATCCCTATCCCATCTCACTTTGACCCCTCCCCATCCCATCTCTGCCCAATGAGCAGATTCTACTACCCTCCATGGACTGCCACTCCTTCATTCTAGCATGAAGACTTCTCAGTAGAGTAGCTGCTAGTGGTCCTCAACATAGCATCTCCTGAGTTATAAGGAAGTTTACATTATCAGACCAATATTTTCTATCTTTCTTTTCTTTTTTTTTTTTTTTTAGATTTTATTTATTTATCTGTCAGAGAGAGAGAGAGGGAGAGAGAGCGAGCACAGGCAGACAGAATGGCAGGCAGAGGCAGAGGGAGAAGCAGGCTCCCGGATGAGCAAGGAGCCCCATGTGGGACTCGATCCCAGGACGCTGGGATCATGACCTGAGCCGAAGGCAGCTGCTCAACCAACTGAGCCACCCAGGCGTCCCCATTTTCTATCTTTCTTTACTGTCTTACTTTAAAAACTCTAGAGCTTGGAAAAGCATAAAGCATGAAATTTGATCTTTTACACAAAATAAAATTAAAATAGAATTTAATACTTTTACAGCTCCCCACTCTTCCCATCTAAGGTACTATGTGTAAAACCATGAACTGTGTTCTTCCAGCTAACCAGGCAATTAATCAAAATGTACATGTTGTCCTTTGCAGAATGCAAAATATGCTTACGAGAAATATTTTGTCTAATGAAACTGAAGAATCAACTTGTCCAGGAAACTATTAGGGCCAGAGGCCAAAAAAATGTATCTGCTAGCCAAGTGTTATCATTCATCAGAAATACTCCATATTCAGTATTAATCCTGTATAATTCCCTCAATGTATCCACCTAATCAATACCAGATACATTCTCCCTATGTACTTCTGTGTTTGTTCTTAAACCTGCAGTGAATTAACTTAGAAAATATATTGGTATCAAAAAGTCAAATGAGTAAATAATTTCTTGCTTGGAGCATCACAGTTCACTTTAGAAACACTTTACTACTCGACAATGAATAAATAATATAATAATAAATTATTTATTTCAAAAATAAATATTTTGGGCACTTATTAAAAATATTTTAAAGTTTAACCTCATTACCAGTTATATAACCAGGGCCATTAGGGCTGTGTGGCTCTATGAAATAACATCAGTACCTTTCATTATTGATCTTCCTTTTGGTACTAGATGATCTTTTTTGAATAAATGTTAAAATAACATGAAATATTACCCAAATGTCACAGATTCTATACTGTATTCACCCATTTGGAGACTTTGGTTAAGTGCAGCAACAGCTCTAAAAGACTAATAGTATCTTTAGCAATACGGAACAATGAAAAGGGAAAAATAAGTTGCTATTAGGAACAGTGAAGGAAGGAGTGACATCTAGGTTGCCCTTCTGGGAGAGTTCTCATCATCTGAGCTAGTCTCCCCTCCTGCACACCCAGATGGGGAAGATGGGCTGGATGGGAGCAGGGATGAACAATAACCTCAGCCCATCACATCCACTACCTCCAACTCCTCAGTCTGATTGTTGTTGAATATGGAAATGGAAGGGGAATTTCTAAAAGAGGTGTACTTCAAGTATTTAGTGTAATATAAAAAACACTGAAATATAGGGGTCTGCAGCATCTTTCTGGGGCTTAGGGTCTGCTTTCTTAGTTGTAAAATTAGGCCGTTGACCTGGATCCTAGGTTATAAATCAGCAGCCCTCAGACCAAACTTGATCTGCAGAAGAGTTCTTTTCTACACAGTGTTGCTATTATTATTACTATTATTATTATTACTATTATTACTATTATTTGTATTAATTGAATACATTTCAAATAAAATTTTAAATTTCCAGCTTATCTTTAAAAAAAAAAAAATCAGCCTGTGCCTCCCTACATCACAATTGGCACAACTGGCTATAGCTGAGAAGTAAGACTCCCCAACCCCCACCTCCTCTGAGAAAGAGGAAGGGTCCTCCATTCACTACTAGGACTGCTTCACTCAACTGTTATTCCCAGCCCCTGTAAGTATTTGAATATGTGAACTTTGGTGCATGTAATTTCTAGAGACTATTCTAGCAATAAAATGTTATGAATTTCTGACTTAAGTTGTTTCAATAAAAGCAAAAAAAATTATTATCTGTAGATAATAATAGTTCAACTACATTACAGGTGAAACTAGACTTTGCTTGGATAACCTGATAACAAAAACACCATACAGAATATAATAATTGTGTATTTTCACAGGGACAAAGGGTATATATATATTTTAAGTGTATATATATGTATATATATTTCTAATATAAATTAAGATACTAGAAGCATCTTTAATATATATATGCCCTTTGTCCCTGTGAAAATATACAATATATATATATATTCCTCTGAAGAAAAGCAGTAAATATGACCTATAAATTTCCTTCTACAGCAGAAATTTCTGTGACTTCCTGATCCACACTGAGATAAAACTGCTCTCCAAACCTAAACTGAAAGACCATTCAAAAGTCGTTCAACTTTTTATGTAAAGAGAACATCTTAATTTGTTGGCATACCATAAACCATGCAGTTTATCTAGAGAATGGTTGTAAACTGGCCATTGACATGTATGCAACTATGCCTACTGAAATACTGATTTCTGAACACTTTCTTTGAATTAGAAGTTCTTCATATCAAGATATCCAAAACTATTAGTACACTGTTAGTCTCACAAAATTCTAATGAACTTCACAAATCTGCCTACTGTATTCTGAGTACAAAAATACTTAGCTTATTTTGTTTTCCCATTACTTTATATAGTAATAAAATAATATCAAAAATGTTATTACCAGAAACAATAGTGTTATATAATTATTAGAAAGTGAATCTCATGAAATCATATTAAAGAACAACAATTACCACATGTTAAGTCTGATAATTCAAGGAAGAGACTTATATGAATACTAGGGGAGTTGTTGGCAAAGAAAATCTTTTCTCTGAATTCTGCATTTTGAAGGAAATTTTTGCCATTTAATTAGTTGAGGTATGATTCACCAACCAAAGGTCTATAGTTTGATATTTTCCCCCTCCAACTTAAAGTAATCTTAAAACCATCTGCCCTTTATATGTTCATACTTTCACTTCTTTTAAAAAAATGGATCCTTCCTGGATCCTTTACATTGCTTTATGACTAAGTATCAAAGAAGGTGAATAATTTAACCAATTACATGATTAAGTCAAAGGTGGAGCCTTTATCTTAACTGACTTCTGTGACTGCAAAGCTTATGGGTTATCTCTTATGATGCCTGACAGCCAACAGACTCTACTAAAGTTAATGTTTCCTTTTAAAATTCTAAGTGCTGAACATATACCTCTTAATATATACATTAGCTTTCCACTTCAGTCATGGGTTAAACTTGTTTTTATTGTACCTAGTCTATTCACACTGAATGAGTATAATATACTGTCTTTTAAGGAAATTATGTTAAACATGTAATCTTACAACATTCTTCCACTGGCAAGATAGAGGCTTTGTAGTCTCAGTCCCATTTGTCAGGTCAAAGTCCAATGAATGTAATGCTTTGCCTAAGGTTTCAATTTCTAGAGAGACAAAGAGAAAGCCCCAAAACCCCCCACCCCCAGTTCTAGACTAGGGTTTGTACTAAATCTTTTTTTTTTTAAACCCCCGCTAACTTCAATCAACTGATTTCTACTCTTCTATTTCTTAAATTATGTTGATCTCTTACTACTTTTGGTTTTATATAGTATTAAGATTTGACATCAACATTCACTACATCTTTTCACTCTTAATTCTGAGTGTTTCCATCTGTTTGCTTATTTTTGTACTTTATGGGTTTTTTTTTTTTTTTCCTTATTTCTGTTTTACCCCAATTATCCAGGAAAGGCTGCCTGCATCTTTTGAAAGCTCTGATGTTCTCAATGAAAAGACCTTCTAAATGACCTTGTTTGTCTCCCATGGAGTTGCATATCACAACTTCAAATGCCTCACTAAAATGTTACCAGTTTGGCATCGGTATACAGAAAAGGCTGCACTCTGTGATAAGAAGTACAGTGGTGTTTTCCTAGTGAGAGAATAGAAAATAGTGCCATTTTTTTCTTAACGGAAAGAGGGGTAATATAGTTTCCTCAGATTTAGCTGCTATTTCAAACACAATGGTACTAGAACTAGTTCATAAGGAATTTGTAGTGACAGTACCACATGAACCAATAATTAATATTCTGGTCATTGCTCTCTATTAGTGTTGCTCCTTTAGAAATCCTTTTTTCTAGAAATGTTCTTCCTTGGCAACAAAAACAATTACTCAGTGCCTTTATGGATCAGAAAAGAAGTTGGGTAGAAGAAGCAAGTATGAGAGACTCAAACTAAGTAGCTGAAACACCTGGGTTGCCAGACTTGCAGAGAGTTATGGTTTGTAACTAATGGTATGTTCAACCTCTTTCTCACTTTTGTGTACTTGGTTTTATTCTAATGAGAACCTTGATGACAGACTACATTTAATGTGTTATTCCACGGGGGATGGGGGGGAAGCCCTCATGTGAATATAAAGTTGAATTTACATTTAAATACTGCAAAGTCAGTTCAGACCCTAACACTGCAGACTGACTCTGGCCCTGTCAAATTCCCAGCGGTGTCTATGGCAGTGATGCCACCAGAGGGCAGGGTTTGACTTCCTCCTTGGTGTCTTCCTCCTTCCAGAGGTAACTTTGGGGCTGCTACAATAGCCATCAAATCCCTTAAAGCTCTTATAATGATTCTAAGCCCAAATCTCTCTTCTGGTGTACTTATGCAGGATCCTGGAGTTCTGGAAAATGCTTAGAGAGGGTAATTTCTGGAATGATCTGGCACAACAAATATTTAGTCAACTCATAATTTCAGAGCTCCTACTAAGTACTCAACATGGCGTCAGATATTTGAAGGTCAGTCAGCAGGATTTTACCTTTTGATCTATAGTTTCCCTGGGATGATATGAATATAATACTTGAAATAAAAGCTACTAATAAACTATAGTATACAGTTAACTTATTCCATTAAAAAAAAAAAAAAACAGGAACTATAGATACCAAGAATTGAAAAAAAGGAGGGGGGACTAGAATAAGGTTTCTCAAGAGCTGCACAACTGACATCTTAGGCTAGATAACTCTTTATTGTGGGGTCCTGTCCTGTGCCTTGTAAGATGATTAGTAGTATCCCTGGTCCCTACCCACTAGATGCAAGTAACACTGCCTCTCCCCCATCCCCCTGTTCTAAGAACCAAAAATGTCTCCAGACATTGCCAAATGTCCCTGGAGGGCAAAATTACCCCTCATTGAGAAGCACTGAACTAGACTATGAAATGATGACCTTAGCCCAAAAACACCTTGAAATTTTAGAATCTCTAAAATATGGGGTGCCTGGGTGGCTCAGTGGGTTAAAGCCTCTGCCTTTGGCTCAGTTCATGATCCCAGGGTCCTGGGATCAAGCCCTGCATTGGGCTCTCTGCTCGGCAGGGAGCCTGCTTCCTCCTCTCTCTCTGCCTGCCTCTCTGCCTACTTGTGATCTCTCTCTGTCAAATAAATAAATAAAATCTTTAAAAAAAAAAATGTAAGGACCTGCTCTCTCAGCCTCAGTTTCCTCATCTGAAGAATGGGAATAATGCCGCTTATCCTCACAGGCCTTATTGTAGTTTTGTTAAGACTACCTTAACAAAACACCACAGCCTGGGTGGCTTCAACTACAGAAATTTACTTTCTCATGGATCTCCAGGCTAGGAGTTCAAGATCAAGATGCCAGCAGGGTTGGTTTCTGGTGAGACTCTGTCCTTCACTTGCAGATGGCCACTTTCTCATAGACTTCTCACATTGCTTTTCCTTCATGTAAGCACATTCCTCTTAAGAAAATACCCATCACATTGGATTAGGGCCCCAACCTCATGACCTCATTTACCAATAATTACCTCTTAAAAGGTCCTACCTCCAACACAGTCACATTGGATATTAATGTTTCAACCTATGTATGTTAAAAGGACACAATTCAGTCCAAAACAGGGCTCTTATATATAGGAAAGCAATTATCATAATGCTTGGTACATAGTAAACATTCAATTAATCATTACTCATAAATATTACTAATGTTAATACTAAGCCACATTTATAAGTCCTCTGAGTGAATCACATACCAGTAAAATCACAGAGTATAAAATAACTGTACATTAAATAAGTTTATTTGAACACTGAGTGTCACTTTGTGCTGAAGTTATTAACTGAAAAATTTAAATTGACATTTTCCCCACTGATACAGCTAATCGCTTCAATGATGCTCTATCTTCCTTTATGTGAAGTTCAAAGGGCAGTAGGTCTTGCTTCCCCAGCATCTGATGAGTAGTTAATATTCCATAAATAAACTTGTAAGTACTTTGGGGGATTTCTCTGTGTAAAGAAAATACAGTAGTCCCCCCTCCCCCACCTTTATGTGTGGTTTTGCTTTCCACAGTTTCACTTACCTACCGTCTGGAAGCAGATGATCCTCCTCCTGAAATACTGTCAGAAGGCCAATAGTAGCCTAATGCTAGGTCACAACCTATGTCATTTACCTTACTTTATCTGGTCACGTCAATATTTGATCATCTCACATCATTATAAGAAGAGTCAGTACAATGCAAGGTATTTTGAGAGAGAGACCACATTCACATAACTTTTATTGCAGTATATTGTTATAATTGTTGTTTTATTATTAGTTATTGTTCTCAATCTCTATGCCTAATTTATAAATTAAATGTTATCACAGGCACTCATGCAGAGGGAAAAAACTCTATATATAGAGTTCTACTCTTCATGACTGGGGGTCTTGGAATGTATCCCAACAAATAAGGGAGGAGTACTGTAAATATTTCTCCAAGAGGAGGCTTAAGAATGATAATTCATATTCACCCTCTAATTTGTTTTATAAGCTTCATCTATCTACAGAAGATAGACCCAAAATAAACTACGGAGAAAAAAATAGTTTCAAACATCCATGGTCTTCAGCGGGAACCAAGTAACTGTGGAAATTTTGAAATTGCAAAGGAACATGGACCTTCTTTAGCCAAAAATATTTGTTTATAAAAACTTGAGGATGTTAGATATTTCTATCACACTGGCTTAGCATTTGAAATTTCTGCTGGCTCAAGTGCAGTTTCGCTGTCCTATTTCTGACTGTGGGGTTCCCTCCCTAACCACAACTGATTTCAGATTGGAGGCTAATAACTCTGAGGACAAGAACAGAGTCAACTTAGCTAGCTGGAAGAATGAGAAGAATTTTACTGTTGTGAAGAGAGGGAAGCACTGTTGTTATAGCAGGTTCAGGAAGAGTGGAGTTGACGTTGGCAGTTTTTGATTTGGACAGTTTTGTTGTTGGTCATAAAAGCAGAAGTTGCTTGCTGAAAGCAAAGGCCAGAAAAGGAGAGAGTTGCTATGGCTAAGTTCAAAACAAGAGGAGATGGTGATCTTGGTGTGGCAGAGAATGTTCAAAAATAGTCTCCTTGTACTTAAAGAGTTGCCGCTGCATGAGTAATGTGCCACTTCACTACATAGCCCTTCTATGCAGAAATGCTATATTTCCACTTTACAAACCAAGGGATACATTTTAGTTTACAGTTAGAGGAGAAACATACAATCAAAAGCAAAAATGGTATAATATCTTATGCAGCTCTCTGGGAAAGAGTTCATTTTTTGCCCTACCACTCAGACTGCACACAAATACTAGGAATATATTTTAATTTCAAATCTGACGTGTGACATCTGGTAACCCATTTATTGCTAATGAAGTTTTCGCAGAAAGCAGCCGTCACCAGTATCTCATTGTATTTTTCAGCTGGCAAAGTATTGTTATCTTTCATTGGCCCAGCATTTGTGCCACTTATCACAGGCAGTTTGGTCAGAAAATACAAGTAGTCCCACATAGAAATGAATGGAATGGTAAGTAACAGCAGATAGAATGGTCTAAACTTCTTATTACAATCAGAAGTAATTGTAATTTATACTTAAAAATTATATAGGTATTCAAGAGAATGACTGGAGCTGGCAGAACCATCCAGTCCAAGTAGCTTGTCAGCAGTGCCCTCAGCCTCCCTCTCTGAGCCTCTTTACCTCTTTCTGGTACACTAGCTTCTTCCACTTGCAGTGCCCAATGCAGTTTCGCAGTTCCCCTTCTCCAGATTTGCTTATAAGGAGGAAATCAGTCGTTTATACCATAGCGTAATTTAATAACACTAACAAAAGTCTCAAATCCACAAGATCTTATGACATCACCACATACATAATCTCATGAGGTTCCCAGCAATGTTGTGAGCCTGACAGGATAGGTATTTTTTACTTCTTCATTATCAATTATCATTTTTTATATGAAGAAAATAAGTCACGGGTTAAGAGAAAAGCTAAAGACTCCATAGCTCATAAGAGGTAAATTCATGTACTGATTTGGATCTTTCGGTTCCCATCACCTTACTCTTCCACTGTGTTAGTCTGGCTTTCACCTGAGTCGGTGTATCTCCTCCCTCAAATAGATCTTGGAGGTATGGAAGTGGGTATTCCCAACCCGATTCCACTTAAAGAAATTCCAGACATTTATGAATGAGTGCAGAGAGTATTTTATTAGATAATATCCTTTTGGGCACTCCTTAACTACACTAGTCCTGAATGTCTGGAAAAATACACAGTCTAATGAATAATTCTCAAGCTGTATTTTACGAGTCTGTCATACTTAGTTTGGGTTTTGATGCCTCAGAAGAGCCAAATGAAAGCATTTCAGCTGAGGGCACTTTTGTCATTTGTTGGATTTGGTTTTGCCTATTAATCATGATTAGCAGCATACAAGCCAGAGTTGCAAATTAAGACGAGAGTAGGGCAATGATTTTAAAACATTACTGTGCATCAGAACTACCTGGAGGGCTCATTAAAACATAGCCTGCTGGACCCCACCCACAGAGTTTCTGATTCAGTAGGTCTGGAGTGCGGCTTGAGATTTGCACTCCTAAGGAATTCCCAGGTGAGACTGATGCTGCTGTTCCTGGGACCACATTTTCAGAACCATTGCTAGAAGGGCTCTGTAGGTGAGAGAAGCATCTAACGCTGTATTGTCCAATTTGGGAGTCAGCCCCAAGTGATGACTGAACTCTTGGAGTGTTCAGCTACTTTCAACTGAGATGTGCTGGAAACATAAAACTATATTCCTAATTTTTAAGAACTGGTACCAAAACAAAGGTAAATTATTTTCATTTTTATATTGATTACATGTTTAAAGGATAATATTTTGGAAATATTGGATTAGATAATGTATTATCAAAATTAATTTCACCTGTTTCTTTTTACTTGTTTAGTGTGGCTACTAGGAAACTTTTAATTACATATGTGGTTCCCATAAAATTTCTTTTGAATAGCACTGACCGAAAGAATTGGAAAATAGCAGTGGGATTAGTAAACCACAGAAAATAACAAATCCCAAAAGCTGTAAGTGCTTCAGGATCCAAAGAAAATAAATCGGTTGGTCAGATTTAGTCTCAGGGCTCCACTTTATACACAAGACATTTGCTGCCATAATATTAAATGTAGAAGCCATACAGTATCTACCATTTGACCTTTCTTTCAGCATTAATCAAATGCCTCATTATAATTCTTGAAATAAATCAATTAGATTAAAATGAAAAGCATTTCTGCTGAATTTCTGAGTGAAAAAAATTCCATTAGTTTTTGAAGTTCTGAGCTTTCCTTCATTAAGTTTCACTTATCCTTCCATTACAGAAATCATATTGTAAAATTTATATTTTCAAAGTGCTTTTATGTCTTCCTAAGACTTCACTGTTTACCTTTAACAATCTATGAAACAGAAGTGAGAACAAGGGTATTTCCATTCTAAATATGTTGTAATAGCTAAAGGATAACAAAGAGGTTAAATTACCTCTGTATGATTGTGTCAGTGGTTAGTGACAGAGCAGACTCTGACAGAACTCTTGTCCAGTGCTTTCTCTAAGAGACTATTCTGCTGTCTCTCAGTTTTTACAGCATTTGGATGTTTAAAAAAAAAAAAAGTAGCATACAAAACTGTGCTTTAAAAAAAAATGTAACTCGGGGCACCGAGTGGCTCAGTGGGTGGTTCAGTGGGTTAAGCCTCTGCCTTCGGCTTGGGTCATGATCCCAGGGTCCTGGGATGAGCCCCATATAAGGCTCTCTGCTCCGTGGGGAGCCTGCTTCCTCCTCGCTCTCTGCTTGCCTCTCTGCCTACTTGTGAGCTCTGTCTGTCAAATAAATAAAATCTTTAAAAAAAAAAATGTAACTCTGATAAAATCAAACATTACCTTTACAGAATTCATTTTCATAGGACAAAAGTCTATTTATCCTTCAAAACACTGACCAATGTAATACTTCAAAATATTATTCTGAATAATATATTACTGTGAGGTTCTTTTATAATACTCTGCCTTGACCTCTGTTTTTTTATCTGGGCAACTGAATCCCATTAACTATTTGCTAAGCTTTAAAAAGTTGTTTTTTCCCCACAAAGAAATCTGAAAGTAGGTTTGTTTTGTATGAGTTATTTTAACAATAACACACTGTGCCACTTTTTACATAGGATGTTATAATCCTGACTCCCTAACTGTAGGGCATGCTTGTAATTTTGATTTGCAGCCATGAAAAAAATCCTTTCACCTGGAATTGCCAATGAATTACACGGGTGATGCCTGAGAGGTTCATGGTCTAGAAACCAATCAAGCTAGTCTAGATTAAGGCTGAAATCTATACCTTTGACCTCAATAACCTAGGGTCATAACCAGCTATCCAAATGCTGTGCTGGGAAAATATTTCTTTGATTAGATAATCTAAAAAATGGGGAGAAAAACCAATGTCACTGTAATGTAATATTCTTACACAGAGTTTATCTTCAGTAAAAGGTAAAATTCATTTTGTTTTTAAGAAAAAGGCTTCTTGTATTTAACTATCAAATCTTATTAAATCATTGTGGCATTAATAACATCCATATCGATAGATAGATGTTGGCAGATTTAATGATTTATCAGTAGGTCATTTCTACTTGTTAAGCCATCATTGCCTTTGTCTTCAAAAGATATATACCTGTTCCAAAGAAAGGTTATAAAATTTCAGTGTTTCAGGAAATTTCTTTAACCATTTACCAGTTCCCTGAGAATGCAGAGGTCTAGAGGAGCTAAGTGACTGGTTCAAGGTCACTTAGTGAATGAGAAAGCCAAAATTTGAATCCTAGTCTCCTTATATATTGTGTAGGACCAATTTGTAGAATATCATTCAAAAAGTATTTCTACTGCAATCAGAACATTCGGCAATTTGAGGAAACATATACAATATGGGTAATATTTAATCCTTCTAGCTTGTATGATTATGTATGATTTTGTGATTTCTATAATGTTAAAATTTTTAATCTGAAATGAATTGCCATATGGCCAGTAAATTCTTTTTTTTTTTTTTAAGATTTTATTTACTGGAGAGAGAGAAGGGGAGCAGGGACAGAGGGGGAAGCTGGCCCCCTGCTGAGCAGAGAGCCTGATGTGGGGCTCAATCCCAGGACCCTGAGATCATGACCTGAGCCGAGGGCAGAGGCTTTACCAACTGAGCTACCCAGGTGCCCCTGGCCAGCAAATTCTAACCCAAAACTCATAATACATATAAATTCTATAATAATATCACAATTTCTTAAGAGTACAAATTAATTAATGCTTTCTTTCTTTCCCAGTAACTTTCCTCATACCCTTTAAAGTGGAATGTGAAATAAAATAGGCAGTTTCTGCTGCTGATTTAAAGTCTCAGAGAAGGAAATATGAAGTGATTTAACATATAAAATTTGGGATTTTGCTCACAAGTTGGGTAAAACAGCTGTTGATGGAGATGCCCACATAGGAGCTGCCTTTTTCATTTATTGAAAAAGAAAAGCTTGTGAACAGTCTCCAAGAGTCCTATTATTAAAAATGATGTTTCCTCCCTTTTGATGAATGGCTGAGATGCTGATCCTTTGAAATGTGGTTATGATTCCCTTCAGGAAATTCTATGAGTCCCTAAGTTGAGGAATTTGGGAGTATATGAGAACTGGAGTTTATTTATATACAAGCTGGATTTATTTTCCTTTTCTCTTAGTCTGTGCTCTTTCAACTCTTTATAGGCTCACTAAAGCCTTCCATGACCCTCTATTTTTAACATAAGAATATTTTCTACTAACACCAACAGGTCAAAGGACGATTTCTAGCATATGATTAGACTTAATGACATATATCTCATCCCTACCTGTTTCTCTTTTCTTTTTGAAATTAAAAAAATTAAAAATACAACAAAAGACAGCCAAGAGTTTAGTACAGAAAAAGAGTAGGAAGAAATATAGGAATAAAGGGAGTTGTATGGGGGCTTGAGATATTCATCACAAGTGAAATATTTGAACTGTAATTTATGATAAATAGCATCTGAAGTGGAGAGAAATTGAACTGTAATTTAGTGTTACATTATTGATACTGAAGTACTGAATAATTCTAATAAGCAAAAATTTAGGATTCCCATTTTACTTTCCTTGAAAGTGTATACCCTAATTTGGAAGGAACTTCTGAATTTCCTTTCATAAAGCTGAGTTCTTTCTATTCTTGGGCTATTTTGGAAAGCAGAGAGGAGGGCTAGTTGAGGATGGCAGAACATTTAACCACCATCACCACAGTTTGTTACCATTGGTTATGTGCAGAAATAAGAAGGCAGTTCCATTTTCATTTCTTGTGAGAGCAGGCCACAATGAATGATGTTGACTTGGAAAGAGGGCCAGAAGCCATTGTTTACCGCTTAGACATATCATACAGCCATTCATTCAGTTTAAGGACACTGAATCTTGAGCACGTATTTAGTATGCATAAATAATTGCAACAAAATATATTGTGTGTTCTAAGAGAAATATTCACCTAGGAATTGAAGAGGTAAACAAAATCATCTCCCAGAAAAGTATTTAACATATAGAGTTTAGTCTAGGATTGCCAGTCATTCTCTCGTGCATCTGATTTAAAAGCATTTCTGGTCACTTGCCCCATGGTGCCAATCTCTCTGCCATGCTTCCTTCTTCATGGCTGTCAGGATTACCATGATGGAGGAGGGTACCACCAGAAGGGCTTAGATGCTTCATTAAAAGGCATGAGGGTGGCAGGGGTGAATATGAATAAGGGCAAGACTATAATCCAAAGTTTATTGGGTCCAAGCAACTTAGCCATTATCTCCAAATAATGGAGGGCAACTTCCAGTCAAGATAAAGACAATGAACTAAGCAATCATGGACATTACCCTTCTTTCTTGAAACATATAAAATATCAGATCACAGCTCTGAGTAAGAATTGAGACCACATGTGGTGCCTGGGTGGCTCATTCGGTTAAGCGTCTACCGTTATTTAGCTCAGGTCATGATCACAGGGTCCTTAGATCAAGCCCCGCATAGTAGGGCTTCCTGCTCAGTGGAGAGCCTGCTTCTCCCTCTCTCTGCCCCTCCTCCCAGCTCATGTTCTCTCTTTCTCTAACTCTCGCTCTTGCTTTCAAATAAATAAATAAAATCTTTAAATCTTTAAAATAAAATCTTTAAAAAGAAAAAAGAAAAAAAGAATTGAGACCACATGGGCCGGAGAAGAACCAATACCAGTTACACAACCAAGAGAAGGTTTTAATCAGTTTACCAGGATGGAAGTCAAGACCATTGGACGCAGGCACTAAAGGCAAGTGAAACCGGCTTTCCTGGTTAAAACCAGAAACTGCAAAATTACTGCCTATTATGACCAAAGATGAGATAACTTCTGCAGACCAGCTAAAAATTGGAGAATGGGCAGGAAGCCTAATCTGCATTATCTGAAGAAAAAGTATGGCATTGGAAACTAGGCTGAGAACTAGTATTAAAAACTTATCCAGATCAAGTAACTATTGTATACCCAAGCAAAAATTTCACAGGCTATCATCATCCAGACACCAAGCCTCCTAAAGTTAATACCACTACAGATTAACGCACAAAGATTACAAAATTTAAGATGTAGGTAAATGCCAAGCAGAGGGTCGGTAGATGAATCAAATAGAATCTACATGAGAAGAGCTATGAACTACAAATAGGAAAGCAATTGGATAGGGGCTCTTAACATACAGATGTTCAAAATGTTTATAGAGATAAGGGTACAAATAGACCCCATAAAATAAGAACAGAAGGTTAAGAAGTAAGAACAAATGGATTTGAAAAAGAAACAAGTAGAAACCCTAAAAATTTTACTGCCAACTTCTATGATTCAATGAATTCACAAATGGATACTAACAGTTGTTCCTGTAGAATGCCTCATTCATATACTGAGAGAGAAAAACACAGAAGAGCAGAAACAGTTGTTTTCTAAAGTCTGAATTATAAAATAAGAGCAATAAAGAGAATGACTTTTGAACAGGATGGTTTATTGAGCTGCCCAGCACTCCAAGCAAATGACTTACAAACACTACTCTACTCTTCTAGATATTTGAGAAAGATACTTTGATAGAAGATTATTCTAAAATATAATTACTTTGTCTTTTAGTTCTCTCTTTATTATTATAGGAAACTATGCGGTATTTTTTTTTCCTTAGATTGAAAACTCATTAAAAAAGGAGCTTGTAATGAACAATTTAATTAGATTGGCTTTGGCTTGCCTAAAAGCTTAAGAAGGTATTAATATTCTAATCATAAGTCTTGGGGAAATATTCTTAGAAAGAAACAGAGGAAAAGACTGAAAGATGAAGGAAGGGAGGGAGAGAAGGTAGGTGGTAGGAAGGAAGAGGAAAGAAAGAAAAGAAAACCTTCCTTCTTAGGCTTGTTTTTAAGAATAAAGGAAGCTGTCAAGGAACACAAGGTATCTACAATGAAAGCGAGCAGTGGATAAATGTAGGGTGGCCACTGTGAGCCAACCTTGTGTTTACAGCTGACCGAAAGTTCCCACCTGACTCATGGCCAGTGTATTCAGCTGTTTAAGATTATTTTTTTTACTCATACTTTGAAAGAACATTTTTAGCCTTTTATGGCAACAGAAAAACTTACCAATGATAAACATTTTTTAAAAAAAGGACCTTTTTTTTTTTTTTGGAGCATGGCTAGGTCAACGTTTGCCTTGCATTCAAAAATTATTGTAAAAATTTAAAAAAAAAACACATTTATTAAATGCATTCTGTTTGAAAGATATGCCCAGTGTTTTGGGTTATCTCATTTAATTTCTGTTACAATCATGTACACTAAGAATCACTGTTCCCATTCCTTCAATGGGAATAATATAATAAATATATTAAAATAAAATATAATAATAAATAAGGGAACTGAGGCTTATGTTCAGAGAAATAGGGTGACTTACCCAGAGCCATACAGATTTCTAAGTGGCAGAGGAAGACTCCATTATAAGTGGTGGTTTTTTTAAGATTTTATTTATTTATTTGACAGAGAGAGAGATCACAATTAGGCAGAGAGGCAGGCAGAGAGAGGGGGGGAAGCAGGTTCCCTAACTGAGCAGAGAGCCCAACGTGGGACTCGATCCCAGGACCCTAAGATCATGACCTGAGCCAAAGTCATAGGCTTAACCCACCGAGTCATGCAGGCACACCCCATTATAAGTGTTTTGACTCCAAATCCCATCTCTTTCCCCCCTAAGAAGAAATGGTGCTATGGAATTCATATAAGGCACAGAGCCTGTGTAAAAGATGTGGTGAAACCAAGAAATAGGGAGAGATGGATCCTCCTATGTTTTTTTTTATCAGTACATCCTACCTGCCTAAAACTCTACTGGGAGAAGTAGTACAATGAAAAATAGCTGCTTTTTGGGACTTTTAAGTTTGCTGTTCCAAATAGATCACATCCCTTTCCTTTGGCTCCTCATCAAAACAGCATCCTTAGGGGCGCCTGGGTAGCTCAGTGGGTTAAAGCTCTGCCTTCGGCTCAGGTCATGATCCCAGGGTCCTGGGATTGAGCCCCACATCGGGCTCTCTGCTCAGTGGGGAGCCTGCTTCCCTTTCTCTCTATTGCCTGCCTCTCTGCCTACTTGTGATCTCTGTCTGTCAAATAAATAAATAAATAAATCTTAAAAAAAAAAAAAAAAAGCATCCTTTCAGCTTCAAAGAGAAAAGACCCTACTCTTTCCCACTCATTTATCATCAATCACAGGTGCCTACTAATCACAAGAGTTCCATTTTCCCTCTTTTCTGAGAATCCAGTTTCTCTAGGAAAGTCTATCAGTGGCAACAATGCTGACTGAGAACGATATTCCTTGCACATCACTACGGCCCATGTCACCCTCACATCCGGCGCACATTCAGACCCTACACCACTGTTCAGGGGTTGTGTGGTATATGTAAATTTACAACAGCAGTTTCCCGTGGATGATGCTGCAGACATTCATAAGGAGGGAAAAGTTCAAGTGATGACAGTCTCTTCTCTACCTCGGCTGACCCACTGTCACCTTTTAAGTTCTTACCCCTCGGTTTCCCATACATCCTCCAAAGTCCAAATGCCATCTTCTCTGGGAAGTGCCCCTGATCACTCCCCCAGTCTCCCACCACACCAAGCTGGGTCAACGATAAATACAGACTATTCCATATGACCCTGTTATGGTACAGTATTCAGCACTGGGGATAATTCTGTCTTTAAAGCTCTTGGCTGCCCCCAAAAAGAGAATATGAACTTTTTCACTTTGCATCCCTAACTCCAACACATAGTAGGTGTTCAGTGAATATATGATAAGTGGATGACTGCCCACGGAACACACGATTTGCATTTGTGCTTCCCTGTGCTTGCTCCCACTGTTTTTATCATCTAAAATTCCTCTCCTCTTTCTGATCCCCTCAAATACGAGAAAATTTGTTTCCTTACCAGACAGGAAGTCTTGGTCATTACTTACATAAATATTTATGTAAAATGTTCTTCTTATTAGTATACTCAATGTGATGTCTGGAGTTTCTCAAGTGATATGCACATTTAAATGATAAATGTCTGGAACGCCTTAAGATTCAGTCAGTTAAACATCTGCCTTTGGCTCAGGTCATGATCCCAGGGTTCTGGGATAGAGTCCTGCATTGGGCTCCTTGCTCAGTGGGGAGCCTGCCTCTCCTTCTGCCTGTTCCTCCCCCTGCTTGTGCACTCTCTCTCTCTCTCTCTCTGACAAATAAATAAAATCTCTAAAAATTAATTAATTGATTAATAATAAATTTCTTACTAAAATATCCAGGTATGTTTCCCTAGTTGTTCAGAGCAGGCTTCTATATATTAAACATTAATCAATATGGATCAGTGGGAACTGAAAAAGAAACCAACCTCATATTGTGAAGGAATTGGAGTCCAAAACTCCAAAATGCAAACTTTTTCCCATAGAAATTCTTTAATAAATGATGTGTATAGTTCCAGACTAATCAACAAAATTCTACTCATTCCAGACACAGTATTAATGGAACCAGCCTGAGACATGTACTCTTAGAGTTAGGATCAAGAGAGAAAGAAGAGAAAGAGGAAAATTTCCTCCCTACTTTCAAGCACCCAAGCTCCTGGCACCCAAGGGATTCTAAAATATTAAGTTTATTCCTTCCTATCTGTTAGTGCCCTTATGGCCAAGCTGAAACAAATATTTACCTCTGTCCTAGTTTTCAGTTATGGAGTTCACCCAGGCTGCTTTTTAATCTTTGAGATTCTTTAACCTTGACATTTTCACTTTTTTCCTAAGCAAAATCCAACTGATCTTAACCAGATGTTAAAAGAACAAGTAAGTAAATTAATACACATTAAGGCGTAAATGACTGCTAGCCCATAAATCTTTTATGAAGCATTTAATTTTTAATAGAGAATAGTTGTTTACCTAAAGGAATGCATACTTCTAAACTGGCATAATTTCAGTAACTTTAATAAAATAAACTGAAAAATCAGCAAAATGTAGGGAAATCCTTCTGGGTGAGGAAGAAATAGGTCATATCTCCCTGAGAGACTAGCCCTAGTTTCCATTATATTTATCCCTTCTTTTCATCATCTTCTGTTTTAGAAACCACATATTTCTAAAAGTACTGAGGATTTTTTTTTTTTTTTTTTGGTCTGTTCGGTTTGGTTTTGCTTTTGGTTTTGATTTTTTATCCAAAGTGAGACTGAGGTTAACATTAAGTATCTTCTATAAGATCATTTCAGGAACAAAATGTAAATTACTTCATTAGGCCCAGTCTCAATATGCTATACTCATAGCTTTTAAGGTATATGCTATTTACTCATTCTTGTGTCCTCTGGCTGCATTATTTGTCGAACACTTATCATCTGTCCCCTGGAATAGGCTGGGGCCTCCATCAATAAACAAGATTATTTGAAACAGGCCCTACCATCAAGAAGCTGACTTACCAGTGGAGAAGACAGGTCAACAGACAATTATAATATAGTGCCAATTCCTGCATCCCAAGTGCCAAAGTGGCTTAGAAAATGAAACATCCAATTGCCCAGACAAGTCAGAAGGGCTCCACAGAGGATGTGACATTTGCTTGTTTGTGGATACTAATGCTCCCATGAATGAAAAGAGAAGAAAAAAATTTTCAATTATTTAAGACTGAGTATAAAAGGAGGAGATAATGGGGACATGAAGCCAAAACCTTGGATAAGAATAACTGCCTCTTGGGAGAGGCAAAGAGGCCACTTAGGAAACTCTTTCTTCCTAGTGTTCTCTCTTAAAATCTGGCTACTTGAGTCTCATCCCTCTCACAGCACGACTTTACACCAAGATGAACACTAGCTAGGTGTTTATATTTGTCCAGCTCTCCTGGATGCCAAGCACAGCTATCCTGGGAAGATTAGTAGTATCTTATTTTGTCCAGGATACTTTGCTACAGCAGGAAAGCACAGCCATGTTCTTCCAGGGACCTACTCCTGGTGTAGCAAGAGGATCTTTACTCAGCACCCTTTTCCCACCCAGGGAGCCTCACCTGTGCCGGATGCTGAGCTTTTACCTCAGAGTGTGCCTGTGCCACATGGTGTGATGTTACTACCTTCATGGCATCCTCAGCCTTCCTCCCATGGGTTTTCTGATGGACTCTGCTAGGGCAGAATATGTTGATTTTCTAAATCACATAAATGAATAGCTTGATTACTTATTATGTAAATTATTGAAGCAAATATTTGCAGAAGTCTTTATGGAGCTCATTCCTGAGCATCTGAGTCTTCTGAAAATCCTAAAGAACTGCTACTATCTTAAGCCCCCATGAAAGACATGTTTTATTGATAATCCTGGCCTATTCTGCTCACTTGATATTCTTGTTATACAGATGGTTAACCTCAGAGTTCACTCCAGAAATGGCTGGCAAGCACATAAGTTAGGAGATACAGTCTCTTGTGCTAGACTGAGTTTGAAGTTAAAGAATAAAGTGGGTATTGCCCAAAGTGGTCTGGGAAACCATGACAAGAATACTTTTCCACAAAGTTTTGAGCCCTCCCCATTATCCCATCCTAAATCAGTTCCCACAATGACCAATTTCCTCCATAACCTAGAGGCAGCTATTCTGACAACTTCAGGGAGGATGCTAATAAGGTTTATATTTAAGTAAAGATTGTGAAATGAAAGAAATGGTTTGATGAATAAGATACAGATGTGTCACATTTCTAAGGTTAAAGACAAATTAATTAGTCTCTGGCTAATCTACCTCTGGAAAAACTCGTCTTCCTCAATAACTAATTTAATTCAGTGTTATTTTCTGAGATTTAGATTAGGAGTTTTTAATTAATTTGGAAGCTAGGATTTACTTCTAGAAAAAATGCAAAGGACCTAGATAAGTTTATTCACACAGGAGTGTCCTTTGCATTTTTGTCTGGAGGGTATTTATCTGGAGGGTATTTATCACTTTCTAGAAAAGCAATTCTAAAAACTGATTCAATGTGTAAATTAGACTTTCTTGGTTCAGTTTTTCTCCAAAAAATATGATCTATTTTTTCCTAAGACTAAAGTTGAGTCACAGTATTTATGATTGAAAAATAAAACTATATGTTTATAACTGAAAGTTCAATTTTTTTTACCTCTTCATTTTTATTTTCTTTAGGTGCATCTGGCCTAGTGTCTAAGATTAATTAATAACCCAAGAGATCAAAATGATTCTCAACTCTTCCACTGAAGATGGTATTAAAAGAATACAGGATGACTGTCCCAAAGCTGGAAGGCACAATTACATATTTGTCATGATCCCTACTTTATACAGTATCATCTTTGTGGTTGGAATATTTGGGAACAGCCTGGTAGTGATTGTCATTTACTTTTACATGAAACTGAAGACTGTGGCCAGTGTTTTTCTTCTGAATTTAGCACTGGCTGATTTATGCTTTTTACTGACCTTGCCATTGTGGGCTGTCTACACTGCTATGGAATACCGCTGGCCCTTTGGCAATTACCTATGTAAGATTGCTTCAGCCAGTGTCAGTTTCAACCTCTATGCCAGTGTGTTTCTACTTACATGTCTAAGCATTGATCGTTACCTAGCTATTGTTCACCCAATGAAGTCCCGCCTTCGGCGCACAATGCTTATGGCCAAAGTCACCTGCATCATCATCTGGCTGTTGGCTGGCTTGGCCAGTTTGCCAACTATAATCCACCGAAACGTATTTTTCATCGAGAATACCAATATCACAGTTTGTGCTTTCCATTATGAATCCCAAAATTCAACCCTCCCCATTGGACTGGGCCTAACCAAGAATATACTGGGTTTCTTGTTTCCTTTTCTGATCATTCTTACAAGTTACACTCTTATTTGGAAGACGCTAAAGAGGGCTTATGAGATTCAGAAGAACAAGCCAAAAAATGATGATATTTTCAAGATAATTATGGCAATTGTGCTTTTCTTTTTCTTTTCCTGGGTTCCCCACCAAATATTCACTTTTCTGGATGTATTGATCCAGCTGGGCATCATACATGACTGTAAAATTGCAGATATTGTTGACACCGCCATGCCTATCACAATTTGCATAGCTTATTTTAACAACTGCCTGAACCCTCTCTTTTATGGCTTTCTGGGGAAGAAATTTAAAAAATATTTTCTCCAGCTTCTGAAATACATCCCCCCAAAGGCCAAATCCCACTCAAGCCTATCAACAAAAATGAGCACACTCTCCTACCGTCCCTCAGATCATGGAAATGCATCCACCAAGAAGTCTGCCTCATGTGTTGAAGTTGAGTGACACACTTGAAACCTGTCAGTGAAGTAATCTTGTGAAAGAAGGAGCAAGAAAAACATTCCTCTACAGCACTTCACTACCAAATGAACATTAGTTACTTCTCAGAATTTAAGAAGAAAAAGGTTTTATGGTCTCAAAGAACCATTCCAAAGCTCTGAACAAAAGCTTTTCTTTCCCTGTGCAGCAAAACAAAGCAAAGCCAGATTTTGCATTAGATAGATGAGGGACCACTCAAAGAACGATGTCAGAAACTGGATGAATGTGTTGACTGGAAAAATTTTACTGGCAGAAATGCCATCTCCCCAGTCTGCTCTTTTTCTGCTATTTTTGATTTCCACATAAAGGTATTTGGAATATGTTAAATCCTGAGAGGGGCAACAGGGGATCAGAGCTCAAGACAGCTCTGCCCCATTTCCAAAGGGCAGTAAAGCTTTTGTTCCTATTTACCTATTAGCAACTCTGACCCACTTGTACCTGCTACTGCACATTTTGTACATAGACCTGCTAAGCAGTAATCGTCAAGTTTCAGAAACTTCTGTGAAATTCAACTAATGTCTTATTGATTCACACTGCCAAAATATGCCAGCTAATAGGTTTATTTGTATATAGAACTAAAAAGTGAGATATAACCCAAGTAGTAGTGTCTTCCTAGTCATATCAGTTTTGTTTCATATCTGGAAGTATATATATTTTGTGGTAAAAAGATTATATATCATAAAGTATGCCTTACAGTTATAAAAAAATATATGTTCTATCTGTATATCTCTAAACTGTTGTTACTTGATTAAAATCTGGCAAACATATTTACATTAAAATAATTTTATTGTAATGTATTTAATCTTCATTACTCATAATGAATACTGATTTATTTTTAAAATGACAAATATAACTACGAACACATTTCCATTTAAACTTTAATACAACAGATAGTTTAATGCTATTGCTTATAGATTCTATATTTTGCCATTGAAAAGGTAAATAATACATTTTATTCCATTTTAGTCCAGCATATAATAAATACACCCTTTTGAGTTTTTCAAAGTTTTTCATGCAACAAAGAAAAAAACTCATTTCTTGTAACACTAAAATAAAACATTATTTTATACATAATTATTTAATAATAGGACTTTTCTAATTACACACATGATCATTGTAGGACACGAAGATATAGGAAAGCATAAAAATAAGTTTTATTTAGTTCTCCTGCTTAAAAATTGCCATTTTAAACATTTGGGTACATTTTCTTCTACTTTTTTTGTATTCATTATACACACATACATATACAAATCATGATATTTGAGTCAGAATATGTATAGTACTTTGTATACAGATTTTTCACTTAATGTAATAGCTTGTTAGCTTGCTACACCATTAAATATTTTTCTAAAACATTTAAATAATTGAATAACATTGCAAAATACAAAAACATTCTGATAGAGTTAGCTAATCCTGAAACTGGAACATTTAGTTTTTGATTTTTCAGTATAATAAATTGCACTGTGATAAATGTTCAAGTACTGAATCTGATAAATTTCTCAATGCAGTTCTAGAAGTGGTACAACTGAGCATACAGATATAAATATTTTTAATACTCTTAATACATATTACCAAATATTTTCCAGAAAACTTATAACAATTTATAATACTACCAACTATGTATGAACATATCTCACCACAGTCCCAGCAGCATGGAATATTTACTAGATTTAAACAAAAAGGAAATTTTACTGTAATCCAGGTACAGCATGCAAGAACTGGGATGCACATGCCCTAAAGAAAGTAGTGTAGTATTTTGGCTCCCCTTGGGCAGTTGCCTCATTTTTCTCCCTAGAGGACTCACTGGCTTGGAAGTCCACACAGAGCAGGCTGATGTGATCATCTGACTCAATAAACAGTGGTAAAAGTTGGAGGTGATGTATGAAATAGTCAATGGAAGCTATGGAGCCGGCATTCAGAGAGCCGTTGGTGGGCTGGACAGAATCTCCACAAAGCAGCCTATTACACTCACATTCCCAAGGATATAGAATTTATTTGATAATAAATGTGGTTACATATGTCTCATATTATCTTCCTTTTACATTGTTTTGAATTTCACTAATATAATACCAGTCACTAACTCCAAAGTTCTGTTACTATTTTCACAAAGTATCACCTCTAAAAAAAAAATTCTTATCCCAAATTATAGTGCAAACTTATCCTATCTGAATTCCCTCCAAGTCAAATGTATAACCTGTTCTTTTTTTTTTATTCAATAGTCATCTTAATCTAAATGATTACAAGTACTTCAAACTTGCCAAACCATTTGCTAAGTTACAGTTGTTAAGCTTTCTGGCAGATAATTGTATTTAGATACCCTCCATCTCATCTGTATTTATTAGATGGCATGAATAACATGTTCCAAGCCTTGTTTTCACTTTAATTTAATCAAATCATATTATTGTGATTTTTTTCCCAATCCAATTTTGTGAAATGGACATTGGTAACTTCAGTGATTAATATTGTTTTTTCAGTAAGACCAACTTAATATTGTAAACTCTACTTACCAAAATGTTAAGATGAGATGCCATAATTTACTCTTCATGGACATCATCAGAGGTTAGGGGAACTCTGTATTTTTTGGATTATTTTTAAAATTTATGGTGAAAGGAGTATTTACCATAAAAATATAGGTGCCAAATCATCCCAATATGCATTCCAGTGGTAAACATTTCAATCAGCTGCTGTGGGCAGTATGAAAGAGAGCCAAGTAAGAAGCAGCCTGATTGGCAAGCCATGGAAAGGCTCACAGAGATATGATACCACCAAATCACAAAAGTAAAGTGAGTGAAGAAAGTGAGTCCCAGGGAATTTTGGCTATTGTATGAAAGATGATTTCCCAAGGATAGAGAAGAAAGTAAATCAGGAACAGATGAGACTAAGAAATGAACAGAAGCATGGAGGCAACCATACACTGTCTCAGTGCTCAGGGTGCAACCCTCACAAATGAGCTACATACGGGGGTTTAGGTCCCCAGGATCATGTGTATCCACTGGATCCAGAATAACCACAGCAAGATAGAACCTAAATATTAAGGAGGGAAGCAAGTTATAAAAACAGTAGACAATGGTATGGGGCAAGATCAACTTTGATTTTTATATATTTAAGTCTTCATGATGGGAGAGAAAAGATCTCTAGAACCGCACTGGAGGCTTTGATGAGACTGAAAAATAAATGTAACAGGTTAAGAAAATGGAAGAGGTAGAACATCAGAGCTAATGGTTAAAGAGTCAGATTTTTCAAATTTAAAAATTTGATTGAATCAGTTAAAATATGACATCTATAACTATATCCACTATTGTCTGATATATTTGTATAGTGAACACCTGTGGAACTATCTACGCAGTTTTCCTTCACCCATTATCATAGGAATTTCCCCACCTCACCCAAGGACAGGACCACCTCAGAATGAGCCATTTTCCTACCTAATCCTATCCCCAGACCACAGTTAATTGGTCGAGGCTTGAAGTGAACCAATCAAAGATTTTTTTTCCCCTAAGCATCTTTCAAACAAATACTGAAGAACAGCTGGCCCTTCCCCAATGCTAGAAGTTGTAAAATGTAAGCCTGGATTCTATTAGCAACTATATCCTTGGTGAGAATGAAGTTAAAAGGCAAAAAGCCCTGAGATGCTTGAGTCCTTGATTTTACCTGTGCCTGATGCCCATGTCATACTTCAGAATCCATGTCTTTAATCAAGGAACAGAATATAAGGACCTATAGTGTGATAACTACATTTATTCCTTCCCACTTGACCAATAAGAATTTCCTCTCTGATGGCCAGTAGACACATGAAAAGATACTCAACATCAGTAATCATTAGGGAAATGCAAATCAAAACCACAATGACAGATCACCTTATGCTATCAGAATGGCTAGAATCAAAAAGACAAGAAATAACAAGTGTTAACAAGGATGTGGGGAAAAAAGGAGCCCTTATGCACTACTGGCGGGCATGTAAATTGGTTCAGTCACTGATGAAAACAGTAGGGAGAATCCTCAAAAAATTAAAAATAAAAGTATCATATGATCCACTAATTCAACAAAGAAAACAAAAACATTAATTTGAAAAGATATATGCACCCATATGTTTATGTTTATGGCAGCATTATTTACAACAGCCAAGATATGGCAGCAACCCAAGTGTCTACTGATAAATGAATGGATAAATAAGATGTGATATATATATATTTATATATACACACACATACACACAAACACACACATATACATATAGAATGGAATATTACTCAACTGTTAAAAAAAAAAAGAATGAATGTTGCTATTTGCAACAACATGGATGAACCTAGAGGGTATTATGCTATGGGAAATAAAGAAAGAAAGACAAACACTATATAATTTCACTTGTATGTGGAATCTAAAAAACAACAAACAAACAAAAAGGAAAAACAGACCTATAAATACAGAGAAAAAAACTGATGGTTGCCAGAGGGGAAGTAGGTGAGGGGATGGGAAAAACGGGGGAAGGGGCATGGGAGATACAGTTTTCCAGTTATGGAATGAATAAGTCATGGGAATGAAAGGTATAGCATAGAGAATATAGTCAATGGTACTGTATTAGTATGTATGGTAACAGATGGTAACTACACTGTGGTGAGGCATAGCATAACATGTAGACTTGTTGAATCACTATGTTGTACACTTCAAACTAATGTCACGTTGTGTGTCAACTATACTTCAGTTAATAAATAAATAAAATTAAAAATTTTTTTTTCAATTTTTAAAAAAAGATCTTCCTTTTAATAATGGCTAGCACATCACTCACTGGCCATCTAGCAGGGATGATAACAATCTGGGTTCCAAAATATCTTGGTCCCTAACTTAATAAAGGATCATATTGACTGTCCCTCTTTCAAATGTCTCCTTATGAGAGGGTGAAGACCAGGATATCCAATGTAGTAAATGCATTAGAAGGGAAGAGGTGTGGAGATATGAAAGAATTTATAGTTGGATGGGACTAAAGGAACTTACTGATAGTACCCACTGTTAAAAATTATTGTAAATGGAGCTCTCTCCCTGAGGTAGCATACTGATAAAACACCCTGTGTTGCCCACACAATTATAATAAGTATTATCTAGACCATGAAATGGTGGTACATGGAAATGAGTACTCCGTATCACCTGAGAGCTCCAATACATTCCCCTCTCTCTCTGTGATCTCGATGTTCTCTAAATCTCTTCAACCTGCAAATATCACATCCTACCCTGCCCAAATCCAATGAACAAGACCTTCATTCAGCAAGCTGACCTACCTTATTGACAAATGAGGTAAATAAGGTCTAAAATATAAATTTTCATAGTCATAAAGAGCCAGAATTAGGTTACTGTCTTTTTTCAAAAGACAATAAGTTAAAATGAGCAATTTAGCTTTTAACAGTATTTAATTCTAAGTCACATATATACAAATAAGCTTTGTATAGTAACCCTCTAAGAGTTTAAATACCTGAGATTTGCCCTTCAAGCAGTATAATAGGAAAATAGTTATCTATGTGCACAAGAGATGTAAACTTGATGAATAAATGTTCATTTTGAAACTTTTTAAAGATTTATTTATTTATTTTAGGGGAGAGAGGAAGAGAGAGTGAGAGAGCACATGTGGAGGAAGGGGCAGAGGGGGAGAGAGAGAGAGAGAGAGAATCTCAAGCAGACTCCCTTCTGAGCCTGGAGCCTGATGCAGGGCTCAGTCTCACCAGCCTGAGATCATGACCTGACCTGAAATCAAGAGTCTGATGCTTAACTGACTGAGCCACCCAGGTACCCTTAATTTTGAAACTATTAAAAGCCAGTTTGCTATCATAACTTCTTCAAATATCAAAATGGTGATGAGCCATATATGCCCCTGAGTCCATTTCTTCATTCTTTCCAGGTCTTAATAAGCTTTCCTTAAAAAACTGAACAAGATGAAAAATAATAATCCTGGCTGACCCTCCCAGTGAATTGGGATGTATTTCATGGAAACTCTTGGCAAGCCTGATGAAGTTCTGCTATGCCACTATGCCTTATCAGCACACACAGTTGTTAAATGATAATTTTCACAAAATAAGCTTCAATTCTGCTAAATGGCTGAGCACAAGCTGGGATTAGCCCATAGCAAGAAGCCCTTATGGAGTTCATTGCAGAGAGGAAAAAACATCATACATGCAGATCTCTGAGCAGAGGTGTTATGAATCAGCCAGCACTGTGTGATGGAAAAGCCCCCAGATCTGCATCTGCTTTGATTTGGCATCCTCCTGGCAGATATTGTTACAGCCAAGTTTCTGAGTAGTATTGAATGGACACAAAACAAAGTATATTAGGCAGAGACTATAAAGCTGTACTTCAATTTTAATCACTGGAGACATGCGCCAACAACAAGAAAGAGAAGAGGGTCTCCAAACATATAATCTGATGCCTTTACAAATACGTTTCATTCATTCCCATAACAAGTGGATAGTAGGAAAGAAAAAGAAAAGAAAAAAGGAAGAGAAAAAAAAAGAAGGAAAAAAAAGAAAAAAAAAGAAGTGGGAGGAGAGGAGTGGGGAAGGGAGGGAGGGAGGAAGGAAGAAAGGAAGGAAGGAAAGCACCTTTTTCCCTGATGATATCACCTTTATGGCTGCTCCTTGAGTCTGTTCCACCTTCTTCCAGAAACAGCCACCTATTTCCACTTGGTGTCCACCAGTTCCCACATTTAGTCCAGAGTCTGATAGAGCTCTACACCCACTGCCAACACATCCAATATGGAATGTGACAAGACCTAACCAAATCTGCCCATCATACTCCCCTGACTGCAATGGGATGGGCACATAAACTAAACGGAACCAGTGAAGGTGACTCTCCTGATTTTGAAAGGGGCTACAAGACAAAATTCTTTTTCTTTCTTACACAGACTGTAGGTGGATGTGAGGAGCAGTTGCAAATATTTGGTCATTCCAAAGGGAGATGCAAGAACTTTCTGGAGTTCTCACTGGAAGCCTAAGAATGAAGCCAATGTATGAAGCCAACATATGGAAGGCTACACTAAGAAATGGGGAGAAACCAAGTCCTTATGATATTAAAATTCTATACCAGAACTAGCATTACTCTCCAGACCTTTCTTCTCTTAAGCCAGTTAAGAATAGGTTTCCTGTCAACAATAATCTACCAAAGTCCAATCTTCAGCAAAATCTAAATTACAGCTGCCAGTTATCAAATTCTTACATAGGACAGTCACAGAGTTCTCTGTTTATATGTGTTTTATTATTTAATCCTCATAATGATCAGTTTTATCAGTTCCATTATTATCCAATGAGACAAAAAGAGGCTTAAAGATTTTGTGCAATCAATGTAAGATAACATTACTGGCAACTGCTAACCCAGGCATTTTGACTTCAGAATCTGTGCTCTTATTTATTAAACTATGTTGCCTCCCTCCAAAAAAAGGGGGGAGGAGGCATCACAAAATATGAGTCATGTAGGTACCTTCCAAAATATTGCCCACATCTGTTTATTAAATCAGTGTCAGTAATATTTTACTTTGTCTTAAACTCATACTTAACTGGGTTTCAAGCTAGCATTTCAATAGTCTTCATCCTTGAAAGTTGGGCTCATTAATGGAAAGTACTAATTGACCTTATACGACATAACATTGGATTTTACACTTATTGTAATTTGATTTTGGATGAGCTTATATGGAGTCTAGCAAATAAACAGGCTATGACTGCTAACCATCACAATAATTAGTTCAGTGCTCTCTGGTCTTTTCTGCACCCAAGATTTTAGATAGCATTTCCTAAATAGAAGGGGGAAGGAAATTCCTAAAATAATTTTCATGTCAAATTTTACCTTCTTACAACCTAACGGAATGATGTTCTTTTGAAAAAAACATTGTGGAGAAACTATATTACATTCTGAGATAGATTTCCTTTTAAGATATACAGTTCAGATTTGGCAATAAATTTAGATGAAGAATATACCTGGAATAACGAAAACAAAAGTGTGATTTATTACAACTGTGCCCAGAAAATGGGAGGATAAAGATGAAAGATCACAGCCATGAATCCTGAAGACAGTTTTAGGAGCATCATAGAAAATCACCTCAAAATGGTTGGTAGTCAAAACAGTGAGAAATAAGAAGAGAGTTGCAACTGATCAGGTAAAGCTTGTTCACCACCTCACCTTTTGCTTCTACTGCAGGGCAATAGAAAGCAGTAGTTATATATGAAACATTAAAAAACAATGCAATTCAGCGACAATCTGAGAAAATGACCATGACAAGATGGAAGTTTCAGCAGCCAAGATGAATCAGAAAGCAGTGATGAAATCTATCATGATGGGAAAGTAGGCATAGAGGTAGATAGATCAGTGATTCTCAACTGGGAATGAGTTTGTGCTCCAGGGCGTATTTGGCAATGTGTGGAAACATTTCTGGTTATCACAACTTGAGTGAGGAAAGTGCTACCGACTGGCACCTGCGTATAGAAGAGATGCTTCTAATTGTCCTATAATGCATAGGACGGTTCCACAAAGAATTATCTAGTCAAAAATGTCATTAAGGCCAAAGTTGAGAACCCTTGGGATCAAGAAGGAAGAGGAGAGCACCATTCAAGCAGCATGTATTAGCAGCCATGCATGGTGGTAAATGACAAAATATCTGGTCTCCAATTTTTATGACCCCCCCTCTCATTTACCTGCTTTCCCCCTTTTTCCCCCTCTTTTATGTGCTTCCACTCATCTTATCAAATTGTACTTCATGTAAACTTCATCCAAACAATCTATTTCATGGAAAAACTAATAAAAAGTGCAGTGTCAGGGCACCTTGGTGGCTCAGTCAGTTGAGTGTCTGACTCTTGAGTTCATCTCAGGGTCATGGATTGAGCCCTGTGTCGGGCTCCCTGTTCAATGAGGAATCAGTTTGAGATTCTCTCTCTCCATCTGCACCCCCTGCTCACTCTCTTTCTAAAATAAATACATAAATCTTTTTTTAAAAATGCAGTGTCATTTCTTGGGCTAAGTACACAAATCTATTAGGCGTGTGCAAAATGTGTATTTTAAATTCACTCATGAATGTTGGGAACAAAGGCAGTTGGTAACATAATATAAAGCCAGCGGTTACACCTCCACTTCCATGGGAGTCAAAATGAAGGTGTGGGTCCCACTGAGCATCTAATCTTCGGAGAAGATACTAACTGCAGAAATGAAATACGTGGGCATGACAGTGCAGCCAGCAGCTCCACCAGGACACTCTATAGTATTTCTAGCATCTGATGTGATTCTAATGAAAATTTTTATTGAACAAAATCAAACGTATATTTTATTTTTACTTTAAATATTTCCACAGAGGATTATAGCAGCTTCCAATAAAGAGCACATTAAAACAGCGTAATATTGTGGAAATCAGAAATAACGACCACAAAAAGGAAACAGCAAAATGACTGATGATGCAGGCTAACAGAGTAGTTGTGACTGAAAAGAATATTGGGTTCTGAACTTCCTGCAGGTGGGATGAAAATAAAAACATTACAACATCTTCAGCTCTTTTTATCAAAGCAACAGAAGACCAGGTTCCCAAGGAAGAGTATTCTTGACACTGGACACCTTAACAGAATTTCTCATATAGGATTATGGATAAAGAGTCATATGATGGATCATTTTTTCATTAGGCCTGATTTTTATATGGTTATTTTTGATATTTCTATAACGACCAAGAGCATGACACCACCAATCCAATGAAGGTGGTGATGTGAGGGTACCCTGTAGTGTGGTATGAGAGCCATCCAATGTTGTGCTTGACAGGAGTAGTGATGGATTTCTGATGTTGGTGGAGACCTCTGGGTCCACTGAAATCCTAGGTAAGACTAACTCAGACTCCCTGAGAAAGTCCAAGATCTTCAAAATTTTCTGCAGAAGTCTGAGAAATTTACATTTCCATGGTCTCATTTGAGCCATCTGCTTCCCCCAGTTCAGAGGTCATTTCACTATTCCACAGAGGCTGTCAGATGCCCCCATTCCGTGTGATACAAATGTGAAACAGCTCCAATAACACACACACACACACACATGCACCTGCATGCACACATGCATACACACACATTCACAGGCATTAAAGGATACCTTTGATTCAAAATGTCCTCCATTGGGGGAGGAGTCAAGATGCCAGAGAAGTAGCAGGCTGAGATGACATCAGGTAGCAGGAGATCAGCTAGATAGCTTGTCACACCATTCCGAACACCTACCAATCCAACAGGAGATCGAAGAGAAGAAGAGCAGCAATTCTAGAAACAGAAAATCAACCACTTCTGAAAGGTAGGACCCGCGAAGTGAATCCAAAGCGATGGGAAGATAGACCACAGGGGGAGGGGCCAGCTCCCGGCAAGCCACGGAGCAACAGAGCACAACATCAGAACTTTTAAAAGTCTGCTCCACTGAGGGACATCGCTCCAGAGGCTAAGCCGGGGTGAAGCCCACACGGGGACAGCTTGGCCTCAGGGCCCGTGGGGTCACAAAAGGATTGGGGGTATCTGAGTGTCACAGAGCTCACAGGTATTAGAGTGGGGAGGCTGGCTACAGAGATGGAGCCAAGGAGCTAGCGCTCAACTCGGGGTTACTTTGAACCATGATCTGTGGCACAGGCCACTGCTCTGTGAGCGGGGCCCTACAGGATCTGGGGAGACCCACCTGGAAGAGCTCAGAGATCTGTGGAGTTCGGAGACTCTAGGTGGGGCTGTGTGCCAGAGACAGAGACACTTGTTCACAGGCTGGGTGAGCTCGGAGCGTGGCCAGAGGCCAGGGAGACAGGAGTGATTGAGCACTTTTCTCCGAGGGCCCCGAGCTCTGGGTTCCTCCAGGCCGGCTGGAGATTGGGAGGCCACCATTTTCATTCCCGTCCTCTGGAACTCTATGGAAAGCATTCAAGGAACAAAAGTTCCTGAAAGCGAACCCAAGCGGATTATTTAGCCTGGCCCCTGGTAAGGGTGGTGCAATTCCACCTCAGGCAAAGACAATTCAGAATCACTACAACAGGCCCCTCCCCCAGAAGATCAACAAGAAATCCAGCCAAGACCAAGTTCACTTACCAAGAAGAACAGCAGAATTCCAGAGGAGGAGAAAGCAAAGCAAGGAATTCATGTTTTTCTCTCCATGATTCTTTAGTCTTGCAAAGTTAATTTTTTTTATTTTTTTCTTCTGCTAAATTTTTTTTAACTTTTACCCTTTCCTATTTTAACGTTTGTTAACTAGTTTATCTTAACAATACCTTACATTAAAAAAAATGAAAAAAAAAAAACTTTTTGACCCTTCATTATTATAGTCGTATTTTATCCTTCATTGTATCTAACTTTATTTTTTGTATACACAGAGGGTTTTTTCGTCTAAAAAAATCTGAAGTACAACTTCTTCTAATAGATTAAAATACACTCTAAATCTAACACAGGATTTTGTTCTAGTCTCCAGCATAAGCAAATTCTCTTCACCTTCTTTTTCTTTATTCTCCCAACCAACTTACCATCAACTCCTTTTGTAGAAATTAAATTTTTTTTTCTTCATTATAGTCATATTCCATCCCTTCATTGTGTTTACCCTTATATATGTTTTTCAATCCTTAAATTTGGGAGGTAGTTTCTTCTAAGAGACCAAAATACTCCCAAAATTAAGTGGGTGACCCTGTTCTAGTCACCAGTCTAATATATATTTTTTCTTTTTTATATTTTTTCTTTGTTTTATTTTTTAAATTTTTTTTTTCTGAACTTCTTTTTAACCCCTTTCTCCCCCCCACGATTTGGGGTCTCTTCTGATTTGGTTAAAGCACATTTTCCTGGGGTCTTTGCCACCCTTTTAGTATTTTATTCTCTCCTTCATATATTCTTATCTGGATAAAATGACCAGGCGGAAAAACTCACCACAAAAAAAAAAAAAAAAAAAAAAAAGAACAAGAGGCAGTACTGAAGGCCAGGGACCTAATTAATACGGACATTGGTAATATGTTAGATCTAGAGTTCAGAATGATGATTCTCAAGGTGCTAGCCGGGCTCAAAAAAGGAATGGAAGATATTAGAGAAACGCTGTCTGGAAAAATAAAATAATTAAAATCTAACCAAGTTGAAATCAAAAAAGCTATTAATGAGGTACAGTCAAAAATGGAGGCTCTTACTTCCAGGATAAATGAGGCAGAAGAGAGAATTAGTGATATAGAAGACCAAATGGCAGAGAATAAAGAAGCTGAGCAAAAGAGAGACAAACAACTACTGGACCATGAGGGGAGAATTCAAGAGAGAAGTGATAACCATAAGACGAAACAACATTAGAATAATTGGGATTCCAGAGGAAGAAGAAAGAGAGAGGGGAGCCGAAGGTATATTGGAGAGAATTATTGTAGAGAATTTCCCTAATATGGCAAAGGGAACAAGCATCAAAATCCAGGAGGTGCAGAGAACCCACCTCAAAATCATTAAGAATAGGTACACACCCCGTCATCTAATAGTAAAATTTACAAATCTTAGTGACAAAGAGAAAATCCTGAAAACAGCCCCAGACAAGAAGTCTGTAAAATTCAATTGTAAAAATATTAGACTGGCAGCAGACTTATCCACAGAGACCTGGCAGGCCAGAAAGAACTGGCATGATATATTCAGAGCACAAAATGAGAAAAACATGCAGCCAAGAATACTATATCCAGCTAGCCTATCATTGAAAATAGAGGAGAGATAAAAAGCTTCCAGGACAAACAAAAACTAAAAGAATTTGTAAACACCAAACCAGCTCTACAGGAAATATTGAAAGGGGTCCTCTAAGCAAAGGAGAGCCTAAAAGTAGGAGATCGGAAAGGCACAGAGACAATACACAGTAACAGTCACCTTACAGGCAATACAATGGCACTAAATTCATATCTCTCAATAGTTACCCTGAATGTAAATGGGCTAAATGTCCCAATCAAAAGACACAGGGTAGGGGTGCCTGGGTGGCTCAGTGGGTTAAAGCCTCTGCCTTCAGCTCGGGTCATGATCCCAGGGTCCTGGGATCGAGCCCTGTGTCCGGCTCTCTGCTCAGCCAGGAGCCTGCTTCCTCCTCTCTCTGACTGCCTCTCTGCCTACTTGTGATCTCTATCTGTCAAATTAATAAATAAAATCTAAAAAAAAAAAAAAGACAGAGGGTATCAGAACGGACAAAAAAACAAAACCCATCAATATGCTGTCTACAAGAAACTCATTTTAGACCCAAAGACACCTCCAGATTTAAAGTGAGGGGATGGAAAACCATTTACCATGCTAATGGACATCAAAAGAAAACTGGGGTGGCAATCCTTATATCATATCAATTAGATTTTAAGACAAAGACTATAGTAAGAGATGAGAAAGGACATTATATCATACTCAAAGGGTCTGTCCAACAAGATCTAACAATTTTAAATATCTATGCCCCTAACATGGGAACAGCCAAATACATAAACCAATTAATAACAAAATCAAATTATCAAATTTATCAACAATATCAAAATTATCAACAATAATACAATAATAGTAGGGGACTTTAACACTCCCCTCACTGAAATGGACAGATCATCCAAGCAAAAGATCAGCAAGGAAATAAAGGCCTTATATGATACACTGGACCAGATGGACATCACAGATATATTCAGAACCTTCCTCCCAAAGCAAAAGAATACACATTCTTCTCTAGTGCAAATGGAACATTCTCCAGAAGAGATCACATCCTGGGTCCTAAATCAGGTCTGAACCAGTATCAAAAGATTGGGATCATTCCCTGCATATTTTCAGACCACAATGCTCTGAAGCTAGAACTCAATCACAAGAGGAAATTTGGAAATAACCCAAATACATGGACACTAAAGAGCATCCTACTAAAGAATGAATGGGTCAACCAGGAAATTAAAGAGGAATTGAAAAAATTCATGGGAAGAAATGATAATGAAAGCACAACGGTTCAAAATTTGTGGGACACAGCAAAGGCAGTCCTGAAAGGAAAATATATAGTGATACAAGCCTTTCTCAAGAAACAATATAGGTCTCAAATACACAACCTAACTGTGCACCTAAAGGAGCTGGAGAAAGAACAAAGAAAGCCTAAACCCAGCAGGAGAAGAGATATAATAAAGATCAGAGCAGGAATCAATGGAATAGAAACAACAACAACAAAAAAAAACAATAGAACAAATCAACGAAACTAGGAGCTGGTTCTTTGAAAGAATTAATAAGATTGATAAACCCCTGACCAGACTTATCAAAAAGAAAAGAGAAAGGACCCAAATTAATAAAATCATGAATGAAAGAGGAGAGATCACAACTAACACCAAAGAAATACAAACAATTATAAGCACATATTATGAGCAACTCTACACCAGCAAATTTGACACTCTGGAAGAAATGGATGCATTCCTAGAGACATATAAACTACCACAACTGAACCAGGAAGAAATAGAAAACCTGAACAGACCCATAAACATTAGGGAGATTGAAACAGTCATCTAAAATCTCCAAACAAACAAAAGCCCAGGGCAAGACAGCTTCCCGGGGAATTCTACCAAACGTTTTAAATAAGAATTAATTCCTGTTCTCCTGAAACTGTTCCAAAAAGTAGAAATGGAAGGAAAACTTCTAAACTCATTTTGTGAGGCCAGCATCACCTTGATCCCAAAACCAGACAAGGATCCCATCAAAAAAGAGGATTACAGGCCAATATCCTTGATGAACACAGATGCGAAAATTCTCTCCAAAATACTAGCCAATAGGATCCAACAGGACATTAAAAGGATTATTCACCACAACCAAGTGGGATTTATTCCAGGGCTGCAAGGTTGGTTCAACATCCACAAATCAATCAATGTGATACAATACATTAATAAAAGAAAGAACAAGAACTATATGATACTCTCCATAGATGCTGAAAAAGCATTTGACAAAGTACAGCATCCCTTCTTGATCAAAACTCTTCAAAGTGTAGGGATAGAAGGCACATACCTCAATATCATCAAAACCATCTATGAAAAACCCACCGCAAATATCATTCTCAATGGGGAAAAACTAAGAGCTTTTCTGCTAAGGTCAGGAACACAGCAGGGATGTCCATTATCACCACTGCTATTCAACGTAGTACTAGAAGTCCTAGCCTCAGCAATCAGATAACAAAAAGAAATTAAAGGCATCCAAATCGGCAAAGAAGTCAAACTAGCACTCTTTGCAGATGATATGATACTATATGTGGAAAACCCAAAAGACTCCACTCCAAAAGTGCTAGAACTTGTACAGGAATTCGGTAAAGTGTCAGGATATAAAATCAATGCACAGAAATCAGTTGCATTTCTTTACACCAACAACAAGACAGAAGAAAGAGAAATTAAGGAGTCAATCCCATTTACAATTGCACCCAAAACCATAAGATACCCAGGAATAAACCCAACCAAAGAGGCAAAGAATCTATACTCAGAAAACTACAAAGTACTCATGAGAGAAATTGAGGAAGACACAAAGAAATGGAAAGATGTTCCATGCTCATGGGTTGGAAGAACAAATATTGTGAAAATGTCTATGCTACCTAAAGCAATCTACACGTTTAATGCAATCCCTATCAAAATCCCATCCATTTTTTTTGAAGAAATGGAACAAATAACCCTAAAATTCATATGGAACCAGAGAAGACCTCGAATAGCCAGAGGAATATTGAAAAAGAAAGCCAAAGTTGGCAGCATCACAATTCCAGACTTCAAACTCTATTACAAAGCTGTCATCATCAAGACAGTATGGTACTGGCACAAAACCCACACACATAGATCAATGGAACAGAACAGAGAGCCCAGAAATAGACCCTCAACTCTATGGTCAACTAATCTTCGACCAAGCAGGAAAGAATGTCCAATGGAAAAAAGACAGCCTCTTCAACAAATGGTGTTGGGAAAATTGGACAGCCACATGCAGAAAAATGAAACTGGACCATTTCCTTACACCACACATGAAAACAGACTCAAAGTGGATGAAAGACCTCAATGTGAGAAAGGAATCCAACAAAATCCTTGAGGAGAACACAGGCAGCAACCTCTTCGACCTCAGCCGCAGCAACTTCTTCCTAGGAACATTGCCAAAGGCAAGGGAAGCAAGGGCAAAAATGAACTATTGGGACTTCATCAAGATCAAAAGCTTTCGCACAGCAAAGGAAACAGTTAACAAAACCAGAAGACAGCTGACAGAATGGGAGAAGATATTTGCAAACGACATATCAGATAAAGAGCTAGTATCCAACATCTATAAGGAGCTTATCAAACTCAACACCCAAAGAACAAATAATCCAGTCAAGAAATGGGCAGAGGACAGGAACAGACATTTCTGCAAAGAAGACATCCAGATGGCCAACAGACACATGAAATAGTGCTCCGCATCACTGAGCATCAGGGAAATACATATCAAAACCACAATGAGATACCACCTCATACCAGTCAGAATGGCTACAATTAACAAGTCAGGAAATGACAGATGCTGGCGAGGATGCAGAGAAAGGGGAACCCTCCTACACTGTTGGTGGGAATGCAAGCTGGCGCAACCACTCTGGAAAACAGCATGGAGGGTCCTCAAAAAGTTGAAAATAGAGGTACCTACGACCCAGCAATTGCACTACTGGATATTTACCCTAAGGATACAAACGTAGTGATCCGAAGGGGCACGTGCATCCAAATGTTTATAGCAGCAATGTCCACAATAGCCAAACTATGGAAAGAACCTACATGTCCATCAACAGATGAATGGATAAAGAAGATGTGGTGTGTGTGTGTGTGTGTGTGTGTATATATATATATATATATATATATACACACACCATGGAATACTATGCAGCCATCAAAAGAAATGAACTCTTGCCATTTGCGACGACATGGATGGATCTAGAGGTTATTATGCTTAACGAAATAAGTCAATCGGAGAAAGACAACTATCATATGATCTCCCTGATATGAGGAAGTGGAGATGCAATGTGGGGGTTTTGGGGGGTAGGAAAAGAATAAATGAAACAATATGGGCTCAGGAGGGAGACAAACCATAAGAGACTCTTAATCTCACAAAACAAACTGAGGGTGGCCAAGGTGGGGGGCGGAGGGAGAGGGTGGTGGAGTTATGGACATTGGGGAGGGTATGTGCTATGGTAAGTGCTGTGAAGTGTGTAAACCTAGCAATTCACAGACCTGTACCCCTGGGGCTAATAATACATTGTATGTTTATAAAAAAATTTAAAAATTATTAAATAAAAAGTCCTCCATCCTTTTGGGCATTCTCCCTAGACCCCAGGCAATACCCTGCTTCACCCCATCTCACACATCATCCCTTTCTTTCTGTGGAATTTCCTCTAATATTAGCACCTCCCTTAAGGAAAAAAAAAAAAAGCCCAGTTTCTCTTATTTTCTCATATATAGCAGCCTACCTGTTTCATCTCACTAGCTCCTCACTGCTGAACATCAACCATACCCGAAGTGGAGACTCAGCTTCTTCCCCAAGCGGATTGCCAGAATATTTCCGTAGAGAAATTCTAGCACACACAACTAAGGCAGAGAATTGTTCAACCCCATCTACCCACCATTAGAGGAGTCTAATGGTGCTCAATATTAGTACTAGTCCTAAATGGTGGAAAGCAGAAAAACTCATAATTTTATTTGATAAATAATTTTTTATTCATTATTTTATAAATAATTTTATTCATATTTTTATTTATTCAGGATTCATGCTCCATCAATCTTTGTATTTTTCTGCCAGTCTGATATGCCACTTCCTACTATTCCTACTTGCCAGGGCCTATCTACTGCTTTGTCTACAGAAGTGCCCTCATGATCTTTGTGGATATCCACTCTTGAAGGCACACTCATGGGGTTCATCCAGTGGATGTTTAGGTGGGACCAACCTCTCAACTTTTCCCCTTATATCCATTTAACATATCACTGGGCTTAGTTTCTAAGAAGTTCTCATATTCCACAGTTATTTGAAACATTTAAAACAACATCACCTTTACTTTAAAATATAAATCCTTATGTAGCTAATGTCTAATGTTCACATTCTAAGTAATCATATTCTCCATTTACCATATGTGGGCATAAAAATTATCAATGTTAAGACAACCTCACATTTTTTAAAAATATTGGTGGCAGGTGATTAATTTTATTGAAGTTAAAGATTAATTTTTGTTCTCTTGAACTATATGTTCTTTTTGTAACCTTCAGGGTAATCTCTTACTTACCAAATACCTTACACTTCTATAAATTTTTCTTCCCATGTCCCTTATTAAGGCAAGTTTCTGTTCCATCGAAAGGCTCTAATAAAGTTTCCCATGTTACCAACTTTAGGAAAGGATCGTATCATTGGATATGATCTTCTGCAATGCCCTCATTTCATAGGCAATGACACCTTAGCCCTAAAAGGTGAACCTAGCCCTCATGGAGGGTTTCTGCTTTAACACAGGACAATGCTGTACAAGAAATGGGATTTTTAAAAGTTATTTTATTTATTTATTTGACAGACAGAGATCACAAGTAGGCAGAGAGGTAGGCAGAGAGAGAGGAGGAAGCTGGCTCCCCACGGAGTAGAGAGCCTGATGGGGGGCTCGATCCCAGGACCCTGGGATCATGACCTGAGCTGAAGGCAGAGGCTTTAACCCACTGAGCCACCCAGGTGCCCCAAGAAATGGGATTTTTTAAAACGGGATTCCAACTCTTAAATATGAGACAGAGGGGAGAGAATTTTGGAGCAGTTGTTTCTAGGACTCCTAAAATCACACCATAGGCCAATACTGATACTAGGAAAAGGCAATTAGAGGAAATGACATGTCACCCTCCAGGGGATCTGGGGAAGGGGAAAAAGGGAAGTTAGGTTTGCAGGTTATTAGGAAGGAGAAGCCTAGCTTCATAAGGAAGCTGCTCAAATAAGCCAAACCCAGCTCAGTAGCAGCTCATCATTATTTTTTCATTGTGACAACTTCCACATGCCCCAGAGGTCAGGATTCCCAATTCCTGAGTCAGTCAACCTACAAAGCAAAGGACCTGTGGCAGGGAAAAATCCAACCCTGGTTTGTAAGTGTTATCTTCTCCAACTGGAAGGTGAGGAACCAGTCACTACTGGAGGTCAGCGTTCAGCCAGTATATGAGCTCAGATCTCCTATTTCCTAGGTAAGTAAGCCAAATCCTGTCACCTAGGAAGATATTCTTATGAGAGAGTTGTACTAAAATGAATCTTGGGGAACTTCTGCTCAAAACTTGACTTTTGCTACTTTCGACACAGTAACTATCTATGAAGTATTGCATTCAAACCAGAAAACACTTCAAACCACAAACCAAGGTTACTACGGCTGCTCCCACACTGATTCTAGGGTTTCTCAAATCTCATTCCCACTCACTGAATATCTCTGAAGTGTCTACGACTACGTCCTTGCCATTTAATGTAGTATTGCTTTGGGCAACAAGTTGAAATTTTTTGCCTGTTAAATGACAGTGCTTAGACTTCATATAAATTCTAAGACTCAGTCTGTGCAGCAATGTTTCAGGAAGACTGTCTATTTAAAGATGGAGAGAAAGAGCCATTATATCTTTTCCAAGGTTTTATCTTCTCTCAAACACATATGGATGCACAGCAAGCAAGCTACAATGCCACACTTCCCTGGTCATTGACTATCCTGCAGTGTACTTCTTAATTAAAACCAGCATCACAAATATGATTGCTTAAGTGCCAAAAACCTGGCCAAAAACCTGGCCAATCAGAGAATTACATGATCATTAAATCCCTTTGAACTACTATTTTTTGTGTGTGTGAGGTGAATATGGTTAAGCATTAAATATTCTTATTGTTTTCCATCCAGTGTATTTTTTTAAATGCTGCTGCTTTTTCAGCATTGTAACTTCCATTTCAATTCTGTCATCAGATTTAACCCTATATTATGATAGTTTATTATGGTTTTTTGTTTTTTTAGCTGGAGTTTGTAGCAATGCCGGGGATTAAGGAATAATTTGAGTGAACGACACATAAGTGTTGCCTAGTAACACAGGCTGATCCGTACAAAGCCATAAATTGCAAAATTTCATAGCAGCATAAAAACTTTTACTGGCACTTAAGCATATTTTTCCCTGATTGAAGCAGAATTCATGCAACAATTACAACCACATGACAAAAGCTGGTAATGATTAGCCTTCAAGAGCTGCTGTTATTTCCTGACAGTTCCAAAGCTGTTTTTGTTTGTTTCAGGAAAGAAAGCATCAAATTCTTTATGGACTAGCCTCACTGACAAGGCAGAATCCAGCCTGTTAATTAGCCAGTGCCAGCATTTTAACTACAGCTCCCAATGAAGAATGGAAGAGTTATATAATAATTCACAATTCTAATTAATTTGCGTCAACCAAAACCAGCTCTAAATATACCTATACATACTTGAGAGGGCAGCCCTCCTCACAATGGTGCAAACATGCCTGAGACTATCATTGAGAAAAGAACTTCATGAAGATGAAAGCTGGAAGCCAGGAAGGTTATTTTCAATTATCCTAACAAATATCTTCACGAGCTATCTTAAGATATCTTCAACATTTAGTTATTGAAGTAAAAATGACAAACTTATTAGAGAGTTCAGGGAAAATTATTATTTTCATAATGAATTCAAGGCAGCCTGTTGAGTAGTATCCCCTTACCAGCCCAAAGAAAATATGGGATTTTTGGAAATAATGATTTATCATATCCTGATACATACTAACATACACATACGCACATACACAATGAATATTTCACTGACTGGATACTGAGTGACTCCTTTTTCTCTGACAAACACATGTTTCTATGAATAGATTCACCAATGTCAAGGGATTCATACTATAGCTCAAGGAAATTGAGGAATAAATGCTTTGATCCTTTCATAAATTTTCATTCTTCGAAGACTGGCTTGAACAACAATAACAACAAAAAAATCACTTATAGGGATGCCTGGGTGGCTCAACTGGTTAAGCATCTGCCTTGGGCCCAGGTCATGACCCCAAGGTCCTCGGATCAAGTCCCTCATTGGGCTCCTTGCTCAGTGGGGAGACTGCTTCTCCCTCTGCCTGCTGCTCCCCCTGCTTGTGCATTCACTCATTCTCTCTCTCTGACAAATAAAATCTTTAAAAAAAAACTTATAAAACTTTAATACATAATGCAGGCACCAAAGAATGCATCATATAACACATGGGAAGAGATGTAGGTTCAGGCTCAGTCTTTTCATCAGCTTTGTGACTGAGCTTCCTGGTATATATCTTGATAAGTCCTCATTTACTTTCACTCAAGCCTTATAACGTCAAACTTCTGGTTTGATTTCTCAGAATCCCCAAGCCCAACACAGCAACAGTGAGATATCTGCAAAGATCCAGATGCCACCAAAAGAGATGGAACAAGATGGCACCAAAAACAAAGGTAGACAATGAAATAAAATAAATATACAATAAAATAAACAATAAAACCAGATAAGGGAATCCAACTAATCCAGAGATTTTAGGTCTAAGAAAGCCCACTCATACACCGCAAACTTGAAATGCAAGGAAATGGTCCCGAAGTACAATAAGCCCAAACTTAGTGACTGTGGGACCTTGAGAAAGTTGTTTAACCTCTCCAAGTTTCCTCCCCCCAAAATTGGGGGATTGGACTAAATGAGCTCTAAAGTTTCTAACAGCTCTAAGATCCCACTGGTAAATCCTTTCACTGATCTATAAGAAAGTCTCCAAGGCTTCCCAGTCTCTGGTTTTACTATAAGCAACAACAAAGAAATGAGCAGGAAGAGCTAAGAAACTAAAATTATGCATAAGCCACAATGGTCAAGGTGTGATTTGCTTTCCAAACACAACTGCTCATTACAAAAATGAGACTTGTGTAGTTACCTAGTATGCTCAGTGTAGAACGGACACTTACCAAAAATCACCCCCTCACTGTTGCCCTTCTTCTACACACACAAACCTCCAAACAAGTTTTGCTGTTTGCCCTCCTTTATGGAGTGAGTGCGTTAATTATGAGTGTGAATTATGAAGACTAAAAATAACAAATCTGAAAAACTTACTGAGCAAATGGCAGTACATTTTCTGGATTATGTATAGACTGAGTGACAATTTAGTCACTAATTTCTGATTAAATTTTAACATCGATTCACTTATTTTGAAAATAAAGTGACGTTCATCAAATAAATCCTAATGATAAGTGAAACATGTTTCCCACACTGTGTTAGAAAGCAAAAGAAATACCAAATTCTTGAATGATCAGTGAATGAGTTAGATGGATTATGAATTTTAGGTTTCATTGAAACTAATAATACATTCTGAAAGGAGGCTATAGAACATGGATTCAATACACTACTGAAGCTAAGAGAAGCATAATTAGAATAACAGAACCTCTGAGCATCTTTCTATAATTAGCCCAAGAGAAAACAAATAGATTTACCAAATTGCTACTCACTTATTGCCGGTCAGAATAAAATAAAGCACACAGATTCCCTGAAATATGCTCTGTAAAATATATTGCTTAAAATTTCCAAAGATTGCTTAAAGGTAAATGTTGTATTATTTTCAATAACTAAGGTAAACATTCTAATCTACATGAGTAACCAGAGCCATGCATAATTTTGTAGTTTACTAAATTAACCAGCATGACTGAAGTGCCGTAGACACTGCATTACACAAATGAAATGTACTTTTATTAAAAGTCGCTGCACCAAATTAATGGGTGGAAAATTTGTGAATCTGCCAAAAAAGACCTCTATTCCTTAACCTTCTAACTTAGAGGAGTAAGGTTTATGTAAACAAAATTGGGTGAGTTTAGGTTCTCTTAACCAACTAAAGGAAAAGTTCCAAATTAATTTTTTGTCTTATCTATGATGTCATTTCGTTTCTCAAGGAATGCAATAGTGATGCTTTTTATTATGTTTGAAACTTTTTTTTTAAAGATTTTATTTATTTGACAGAGATCACAAGTAGGCAGAGAGAGGAGGAAGCAGGCTCCCTGCTGAGCAGAGAACCCGATGCGGGGCTCAATCCCAGGACCCTGGGATCATGTCCTGAGCCGAAGACAGAGGCTTTAACCCACTGAGCCACCCAGGCACCCCTGAAACAGTTTTATTTTAACTATCCTTAGTGTTCTTTTGGGGCTCTTCCCAGTTATATGAATGATGTTGGACACACGAATTGCCTGATGTAAGAGACCTGAAGCTTAGGGGATGCCTGGGTGGCTCAGTCAGTTAAGTGTCTGCCTTTGGGTCAGGTCATGATCCCAGGGTCCTGGGGTCAAGTCCTATATCCAGCTCCTTGCTGAGCAGGGAGCTTGCTTCTCCCTCTGCCTCTGCCACTCCCCCTGCTTATGCTCTCTCTCTCTCTCTGACAAATAAATAAATAAAATCTTTTAAAAGAGAGAAGAGAGGGGGAGGAGTCAAGATGGCTGAGAAGTAGCAGCTGAGACTACTTCAGGTAGCGGGAGATCAGCTAGCTAGCTTATCTAAAGATTGCAAACACCTACAAATCCAACGGGAGATTGAAGAGAAGAAGAACAGCAACTCTAGAAACAGAAAAGCAACCACTTTCTGAAAGGTAGGACGGGCGGAGAAGTGAATCCAAAGCGACGGGAAGATAGACCGCGGGGGGAGGGGCCGGCTCCCGGCAAGCGGCGGAGCAACGGAGCACAAAATCGGGACTTTTAAAAGTCTGTTCCGCTGAGGGACATCGCTCCAGAGGCTTAACCGGGGTGAAGCCCACGCGGGGTCAGCGTGGCCTCAGGTCCCGCAGGGTCACAGAAGGATCAGGGGTGTCTGAGTGTCGCAGAGCTTACAGGTATTAGAACGGGGAAGCCAGCTGCAGAGACGGAGCCAAGGAGTGAGCTCTAAGCTCGGGGTTACCTTGAACCGGTCGCAGGCCCGGTCAGCTCGGAGCGCGGCCGGAGGCAGGGTGACGGGAGTAAATCGGCACTGGTCTCTGAGGGCGCACTGAGGAGTGGGGCCCCGGGCTCTCGGCTCCTCCGGGCCGGAGACCAGGAGGCCGCCATCTTCATCCCCGCCCTCCGGAACTCTACGGAAAGCGCTCAGGGAACAAAAGCTCCCGAAAGCAAACCCGAACAGATTACTCAGCCCGGCCCCTGGTAAGGGCGGTGCAACTCCGCCTGGGGCAAAGACACTTGAGAATCACTACAACAGGCCCCTCCCCGAGAAGATCAACAAGAAGCCCAGCCAGGACCAAGTTCACCTACCAAGGAGTACAGTTTCAATACCAAGGAGAGCAGCGTAATTCCAAAGGAGGAGAAAGCAAAGCACGGAACTCATGGCTTTCTCCCCATGATTCTTTAGCCTTGCAGTTAATTTAATTTTTTTTCTTTTTCAATTTATTTTTCTTCTTCTGCTAAATTTTTTTAACTTTTACCCTTTTCTTTTTTAACGTTTTTTAACTAGTTTATCTAATATATATATATATTTTTTCCTTTTTATATTTTTTTCTTTATTGGTTTTCTTTTTTTAATTGTTTCTTTCTTTCTTTTTTTTTTTTTTTCTTCTTTCTGAACCTCTTTTTATCCCCTTTCTCCCCCTCACGATTTGGGATCTCTTCTGATTTGGCTAAAGCATATTTTCCTGGGGTTGTTGCCACCCTTTTAGTATTTTACTTGCTCCTTCATCTACTCTTATCTGGACAAAATGACAAGGCGGAAAAATTCACCACAAAAAAAAAGAACAAGAGGCAGTACCAAAGGCTAGGGACCTAATCAATACAGACATTGGTAATATGTTAGATCTAGAGTTCAGAATGACGATTCTCAAGGTTCTAGCTGGGCTCGAAAAAGGCATGGAAGATATTAGAGAAACCCTCTCGGGAGAGATAAAAGCCCTTTCTGGAGAAATAAAAGAACTAAAATCTAACCAAGTTGAAATCAAAAAAGCTATTAATGAGGTGCAATCAAAAATGGAGGCTCTCACTGCTAGGATAAATGAGGCAGAAGAAAGAATTAGCGATATAGAAGACCAAATGACAGAGAATAAAGAAGCTGAGCAAAAGAGGGACAAACAGCTACTGGACCATGAGGGGAGAATTCGAGAGATAAGTGACACCATAAGACGAAACAACATTAGAATAATTGGGATTCCAGAAGAAGAGGAAAGAGAGAGGGGAGCAGAAGGTATATTGGAGAGAATTATTGGAGAGAATTTCCCCAATATGGCAAAGGGAACAAGCATCAAAATCCAGGAGATTCAGAGAACCCCCCTCAAAATCAATAAGAATAGGTCCACACCCCGTCACCTAATAGTAAAATTTACAAGTCTTAGTGACAAAGAGAAGATCCTGAAAGCAGCCTGGGAAAAGAAGTCTGTAACATACAATGGTAAAAATATTAGATTGGCAGCAGACTTATCCACAGAGACCTGGCAGGCCAGAAAGAGCTGGCATGATATATTCAGAGTACTAAACGAGAAAAACATGCAGCCAAGAATACTATATCCAGCTAGGCTATCATTGAAAATAGAAGGAGAGATTAAAAGCTTCCAGGACAAACAAAAACTGAAAGAATTTGCAAATACCAAACCAGCTCTACAGGAAATATTGAAAGGGGTCCTCTAAGCAAAGAGAGACCCTAAAAGTAGTAGATCAGAAAGAAACAGAGACAATATACAATAACAGTCACCTTACAGGCAATACAATGGCACTAAATTCATATCTCTCAATACTTACCCTGAATGTTAATGGGCTAAATGCCCCAATCAAAAGACACAGGGTATCAGAATGGATAAAAAAACAAAACCCATCTATATGTTGCCTACAAGAAACTCATCTTAAACCCGAAGACACCTCCAGATTTAAAGTGAGGGGGTGGAAAAGAATTTACCATGCTAATGGACATCAGAAAAAAGCAGGAGTGGCAATCCTTATATCAGATCAATTAGATTTTAAGCCAAAGACTATAATAAGAGATGAGGAAGGACACTATATCATACTCAAAGGAACTGTCCAACAAGAAGATCTAACAATTTTAAATATCTATGCCCCTAACATGGGAGCAGCCAACTATATAAACCAATTAATAACAAAATCAAAGAAACACATCGACAATAATACAATAATCGTAGGGGACTTTAACACTCCCCTCACTGAAATTGACAGATCATCCAAGCAAAAGATCAACAAGGAAATCAAGGCCTTAAATGACACACTGGACCAGATGGACATTACAGATATATTCAGAACATTTCATCCCAAAGCAACAGAATACACATTCTTCTCTAGTGCACATGGAACATTCTCCAGAATAGATCATATTCTCGGTCCTAAATCAGGTCTCAACCGTTATCAAAAGATTGGAATCATCCCCTGCATATTTTCAGACCACAATGCTCTGAAGCTAGAACTCAATCACAAGAGGAAATTTGGAAAGAACCCAAATACATGGAGACTAAACAGCATCCTTCTAAAGAATGAATGGGTCAACCAGGAAATTAAAGAAGAATTGAAAAAATTCATGGAAACAAATGATAATGAAAACACAACGGTTCAAAATCTGTGGGACACAACAAAGGCAGTCCTGAGAGGAAAATATATAGCGGTACAAGCCTTTCTCAAGAAACAAGAAAGGTCTCAGGTACACAACCTAACCCTACACCTAAAAGAGCTAGAGAAAGAACAAGAAAGAAACCCTAAACCCAGCAGGAGAAGAGAAATCATAAAGATCAGGGCAGAAATCAATGAAATAGAAACCAAAAAAACAATAGAACAAATCAACGAAACTAGGAGCTGGTTCTTTGAAAGAATTAATAAGATCGATAAACCCCTGGCCAGACTTATCAAAAAGAAAAGAGAGAGGACCCAAATAAATAAAATCATGAATGAAAGAGGAGAGATCACAACTAACACCAAAGAAATACAGACAATTATAAGAACATACTATGAGCAACTCTACGCCAACAAATTTGACAAGCTGGAAGAAATAGATGCATTCCTAGAGACATATAAACTACCACAACTGAACCAGGAAGAAATAGAAAGCCTGAACAGACCCATAACCAGTAAGGAGATTGAAACAGTCATCAAAAATCTCCAAACAAACAAAAGCCCAGGGCCAGATGGCTTCCCGGGGGAATTCTACCAAACATTTAAAGAAGAACTAATTCCTATTCTCCTGAAACTGTTCCACAAAATAGAAATGGAAGGAAAACTTCCAAACTAATTTTATGAGGCCAGCATCACCTTGATCCCAAAACCAGACAAGGATCCCATCAAAAAAGAGAACTACAGACCAATATCCTTGATGAACACAGATGCAAAAATTCTCGCCAAAATACTAGCCAATAGGATTCAATGGTACATTAAAAGGATTATTCACCACGACCAAGTGGGATTTATTCCAGGGCTGCAAGGTTGGTTCAACATCCGCAAATCAATCAATGTGATACAACACATTAATAAAAGAAAGAACAAGAACCATATGATACTTTCCATAGATGCTGAAAAAGCATTTGACAAAGTACAGCATCCCTTCCTGATCAAAACTCTTCAAAGTGTAGGGATAGAGGGCACATACCTCAATATTATCAAAGCCATCTATGAAAAACCCACCGCAAATATCATTCTCAATGGAGAAAAACTGAAAGCTTTTCCGCTAAGGTCAGGAACACGGCAGGGATGTCCGTTATCACCACTGCTATTCAACATAGTACTAGAAGTCCTAGCCTCAGCAATCAGACAACAAAAGGAAATTAAAGGCATCCAAATTGGCAAAGAAGAAGTCAAACTATCACTCTTCGCAGATGATATGATACTATATGTGGAAAACCCAAAAGACTCCACTCCAAAAGTGCTAGAACTTGTACAGGAATTCAGTAAAGTGTCAGGATATAAAATCAATGCACAGAAATCAGTTGCATTTCTCTACACCAACAACAAGACAGAAGAAAGAGAAATTAAGGAGTCCATCCCATTTACAATTGCACCCAAAACTATAAGATACCTAGGAATAAACCTAACCAAAGAGACTAAGAATCTATACACAGAAAACTATAAAGTACTCATGAAAGAAATTGAGGAAGACACAAAGAAATGGAAAAATGTTCCATGCTCCTGGATTGGAAGAATAAATATTGTGAAAATGTCTATGCTATCTAAAGCAATCTACACATTTAATGCAATTCCTATCAAAGTACCATCCATTTTTTTCAAAGAAATGGAACAAATAATCCTAAAATTTATATGGAACCAGAAAAGACCTCGAATAGCCAAAGCAATATTGAAAAAGAAAGCCAAAGTTGGTGGCATCACAATTCCGGACTTCAAGCTCTATTACAAAGCTGTCATCATCAAGACAGCATGGTACTAGCACAAAAACAGACACATAGATCAATGGAACAGAATAGAGAGCCCAGAAATAGACCCTCAACTCTATGGTCAACTCATCTTTGACAAAGCAGGAAAGAATGTCCAATGGAAAAAAGACAGCCTCTTCAACAAATGGTGTTGGGAAAATTGGACAGCCACATGCAGAAAAATGAAATTGGATCATTTCCTTACACCACACACGAAAATAGACTCAAAATGGATGAAGGCTCTCAATGTGAGAAAGGAATCCATCAAAATCCTTGAGGAGAACACAGGCAGCAACCTCTTCGACCTCAGCCGCAGCAACATCTTCCTAGGAACATCGCCAAAGGCAAGGGAAGCAAGGGCAAAAATGAACTACTGGGATTTTACCAAGATCAAAAGCTTTTGCACAGCAAAGGAAACAGTTAACAAAACCAAAAGACAACTGACAGAATGGGAGAAGATATTTGCAAACGACATATCAGATAAAGGGCTAGTGTCCAAAATCTATAAAGAACTTAGCAAACTCAACACCCAAAGAACAAATAATCCAATCAAGAAATGGGCAGAGGACATGAACAGACATTTCTGCAAAGAAGACATCCAGATGGCCAACAGACACATGAAAAAGTGCTCCACATCACTCGGCATCAGGGAAATACAAATCAAAACCACAATGAGATACCACCTCACACCAGTCAGAATGGCTAAAATTAACAAGTCAGGAAATGACAGATGCTGGCGAGGATGCGGAGAAAGGGGAACCCTCCTACACTGTTGGTGGGAATGCAAGCTGGTGCAGCCACTCTGGAAAACAGCATGGAGGTTCCTCAAAATGTTGAAAATAGAACTACCCTATGACCCAGCAATTGCACTGCTGGGTATTTACCCTAAAGATACAAACGTAGTGATCTGAAGGGGCACGTGCACCCGAATGTTTATAGCAGCAATGTCTACAATAGCCAAACTATGGAAAGAACCTAGATGTCCATCAACAGACGAATGGATAAAGAAGATGTGGTATATATACACAATGGAATACTATGCAGCCATCAAAAGAAATGAAATCTTGCCATTTGCGACGACGTGGATGGAACTAGAGGGTATCATGCTTAGCGAAATAAGTCAATCGGAGAAAGACAACTATCATATGATCTCCCTGATATGAGGGAGAGGAGATGCAACATGGGGGGTTAAGGGGGTAGGAGAAGAATAAATGAAACAAGATGGGATTGGGAGGGAGACAAACCATAATTGACTCTTAATCTCACAAAACAAACTGAGGGTTAATGGGTGGAGGGGGGTTGGGGGGGTGGGATTATGGACATTGGGGAGGGTATGTGCTATGGTGAGTGCTGTGAAGTGTGTAAACCTGGCGATTCACAGACCTGTACCCCTGGGGATAAAAAGATATTATATGTTTAAAAAAATAAAATTAAAAAAAAAAAAAAAGAGAGAAGAGAGAAAGATCTAAAAATCTGAAGAGGGCCAGGTTTCTTAAATGTATATTTTATTTTTTATATAATTTTTATTATGTTAGTCACCATACAGTGAGTACATCATTGTTTTTCATGTAGTGTTCCATGATTCATTGTTTGCATACATACATTGTTTGCAACACCCAGTGTTCCATGCAATACATACCTTCCTTAATACCCATCACCAGGTTCACCCATCCCCCCACCCCTCTCCCCTCTAAAACCCTCAGTTTGATTCCCAGAGTCCATAGTCTGTCATGGTTCGTCTCCCCCTCTAATCCGCCCCCCTTCATTTTTCCCTTCCTTCTCCTAATATCTTCCATGCTATTCCTTATGTTCCACAAATAAATGTACACTTTAGATCAGAAAAGCATTCAAATAATGTAGTTCTCTCCAAGGAGCACATTCAAAGTTCTCTACCTTTTAAATAAGGTGCGACAGAGAGTAACATTATTACCCTTCATTTTAGAATTTGTAATAAGAGTACCATTAAAAGGTAACATAATGAGGGGGAGAGGATAAGGTATGAGTTTTGCTTTGTTCTTTCCTTTTACTTAAAATAGTGGCTTCCTAAAATCTCATGGAAGACTGAAAAGTAGTTTTCAGCTCAAGACACAGAAAGTAAAATAGGTCAAAGTCCACTGCATCTATTTTCAATTATTGAGACATACAGTCCTCAAGCAGCCAGAGTCAGCCAGAATTGTGTGAGACCTAGGGATCATGATGAAAATATCTTATAGTAAAATGTATTCCCCATAGGTTTAAATGCAAAATGAGAACCCAACTTTTTATTACTCGTTAAATGAAATGTGCAGTCTTTTTCCCCTTTTAAGGTCAAGTATGCAGTATTTTGGAAAACAAACCATAAAAACATGATTAGAGAGAACAGAGGAAGTCATTATTTTCTCCAGTCATAAAGAATGCAGCATCATTCTATCAATCTAATGTATCTTTGTAACAGCAATGGCAGCATGTGGCAGTGCTTAAATTGCAAATACAGTATTTAAGAAAAAGCTTGAATTAAAAGAGCACCAAGACAAGCTGGAAAATATCCACATGGATTAGATGATTTTTATAAATTCCATCTTCTTCCCAAAGACCCATTTAACATTGTATATTATATTTTCTACCTACATGGAAATAATGCATTCATCAGGGCCCAAATTATAAAGTAAATCCAAATGTACACAGTTAACGGCTAATGGAGAGAGAGTCCAAGTTGTGGGATATGGTACAGGAAACCAAAATATCTGTGAAATCAGTGTAGAAAATGTTGAATCTGAACTAAGTGTACATAACATTTCTCGGTTTAGTTTGGTCTCTTGGAAAGATTTATAACAAAATCTGAAGATAGCAGGATGCACCTCCTTAGTGTTACCATTAGGACAGACTCCATGCAAAAGCTTAGCACAAAGACAAATATTTCAGAGTGTGTGTCTGCTGCAAAGCACAGCTTCACTGTTGAGGAAGTTTCAATGCAGTGTCAGTTTTGCAACAACAGCTGCTAGCTATCTGTCATATTTAGGGCAGTTATGCTTTTGAGATACTCTGCTAGAGGCAGCTGGATCAACTTGAAACCAATCTGAAAAACATGTTTAGGAAAGTAAAGGAAATGACCTGTAACTTTATAAACACACCATATCATATATGAGATTCTCACCAATCTAGCTCTATCAAGTCAGGTTATCTAGGAGGAGATGACTTTTTAAGCCACCATTCAGGCTCAGGATTCATGTTTCAGGGCTTAGTGATGGCTTCCATTTACAATCTATCTTCTTTCAAATGATGTGTGGCATTTTGTGCAGGCCCTGGTTCTCAATAAAATAAAAGAACATGAGGGTAAATCCTACCAGCTGCATCATCACCTACAATGCATAACAAGCAAAATCATTCTGACTGAGGAAGAGCATAAAACAATCCAGAGATTCTGCCAAATCTATAGGAGAGGACTTTTTGTTTTCTTGGTTTATTGGTTGGTTGGTTCAGTGGGGCTTTCTTGTTTTTTTGTTGTTGTTGTTGTTTGTTTGTTTTTGTTGTTGTTGTTTAATACAGTGTAGCAATGTTGCAACCTCCTCATTTACAAACATGAATTAAAGAAGTTGCTTCTGCCCTAGCCAGTTTGTTTCTCATCCCAGTGGTTTGTTAACTGTAATGAACAAGATAAATAGTCTGACTAAGAAATAAAACTGACCTCATGGATAAGCTAAGGAAATGTCAGGCCCCACTTGTTGCTGAAAACTCAGCAGAAACCTACACAGACCCAGAATAATTGGAAGGAGGCCAAAGGTGCAGGCACCAAACAAACTGAAGACTCTCCTTCAGGCTTCAGTTTATTTTTTCTACATATTCCTACAAATCTTCACAGAAAGACCCAGGATTTGGCTAGTCACTGCTAAGAATGTTGAGCCCATAAAAAATATTGGCATAAAAACATCAAGACTTATTTCTAAAAATGTTTTTTTCCTTACACTCTTAAGCTAGTTGTTCACCAGACTCAAAGTTGGTGGCCACACTGAAAACTTGAACATTTATGTCTTCAGTTTTTCTAAATAAAATGCTCCTTTCCATTTGGCATTTCAGAATTAGTAAGATTAATCTCACCTTCAAGCAAATTAAAAAGATAATAGTCCCAGCTTTTCCTTTGATTCATTCTTGGCTCACAGACGAGAAATTCATTTTTAAGGGGAGATGCAAAAAGGCAGAGAAAACACCAGCTAAGGTGTCCGGGTCCACAAAAATGCAGGTGTGTCCATGTGGAGAAGGAGTCTACCAGTTCACCCCACAAACTGAGCTATGGCTCAGCATCTGCATTTAGCAAAGTCATCAAGAGCTGAAACAGTCACATAGATAAGTCAGTCTTGGTAACAGTACTATGTGCTGTGTCAATCAGTGCTTTCATATGTGTGAGATCATGCTCCAACATGCAAAATCTTGGTAGGTTCAGTAGACAATACTAGTGTGTTGTGCATTTTGTTGTCCTAAATATCGTTCTCACATGTTCCAAATGTTGCTGGAATCTGATTCCCTTTGATAATTTGATATTGCACTTAAATGAAATATGTATTCAGGAGCGTGGTTCAATGTGCTGGGCAACTGATAAATGCAAGTAAAGCTGGAGGCTTTACGCTTTCTGAGAGGGTCAACTCTTTCTGTCTCTTTATCATTCTTAATGATAAAGTAAAGTTAAACTGCACAACCAGACATGAATTTAACATTCATTCAACAAATATTTTTGAGAACCTAGCATTTCTAAGTTGTGGATATATAGCACTTAAACATTAAAAAAAAAAAAACAGGAAACAACCTCTGCTATCACAGAAATTGCATTCTAGAAGTAAGAAGATAATGAATGGGATAGATAAGTAAAATAAGTAGAATATAAGAAAATAAAATATATACCACATATAAGTGGTAAATACTATGGAAAAAATTAAGTGGGCAAAAAGATAGTGATAGCCAGGGTTAGGGGTGGGACAGGGATTCTGTTGCAAATAGGGTATTATGAGGGATGACCTCATTGTGATGGTGACCTTGAACAAAGGTAATGAGAAGTCAACCAGGGTAATATCCAGGAGAAGAACATTCCAGACAGAAGGATTGGCAAATGCAAAGTGGGGAGGATGTGCAAATTTTGCAGTGATTATGTGGGTTATTATAATTTTTATTCTAAGTAACATTACAGTAGAATTTTTCTGGATTCCTTCTGAAACAAGGAGAGATACACTTCTACACAAATATGAAAAGTCCTATAACATAAGTACATAAGTATACTTGTCTGTTATCTTCATAGAATATTAAAGGATAGTGGCAAGTCTGGGATGGGTCACCGGACTCCCCGTTTGTTTGTTTTTTTTTAAGATTTTATTTATTTATTTGACAGAGAGAGATCACAAGTAGACGGAGAGGCAGGCAGAGAGAGGGAGAGAGAGGGAAGCAGGCTCCCCGCTGAGGAGAGAGCCTGACGCGGGACTTGATCCCAGGACCCTGAGATCATGACCCAAGCCGAAGGCAGCGGCTTAACCCACTGAGACACCCAGGCGCCCAGACTCCCTGGTTTTTAATTCAGAGAAAGAGAGGTCCAGAGGGATCAAATGGTTTCTCAAGGTCACACCCTTTTCTGCGTGGTAGTCAAGGTCAGAACTCCAGTGCTCTTCACTCTGGAATTTTTTCTTACTTGAATTGAGCATAGTAACACTCTGAATTCATTCAAAATTATGGTGGGAAATCATCAGAGCATTTTAGGGAGAAGAGTTCATGATCTGCTTTAATTTAGTAAAGGCTCACTCTGGCAACTATGTGAAGAATAAACATTAGGGAGGGTGCAGGTGCACACAGACAGACCAGTTATGAAGCTGTGGTGGTGTCCTCTACACCTAGAAAAAATTTGTCAAATCAATGAATGAACATAGATAAGTGCTCCACAAGAGAACAAATATTATTTCTTAAAAATTTGTTTCCTAAATATATTTGTTTCCTAAAAAGTGCATGGCACTTTGCACATGCATTTGGAAGAGTTGGAAGTACCAAATGAATAATAAAAATATAGCCCCTGGGGATCTGCATTTCTGAGAAGATGAAGTAGAAGTGCTTTTCCTCTTTCCTCCCACTAAGTACATCTAAAACCGTGGACATTATATATAAGATAAAACCAAGAAGACTCTGAAAGATGGAGAGAAGCCAGCAGACTGGACAGGGACTTCAGGAAAGACATGATGCTGAGTTCCTGAGTTTTCATTCTGAAGTTGAATAATATGACAACGCAGAAACATCAATGGGCACAGACAAAAATGAGCCCCAACAAAAACTTGCTGTCTCTAACCAGAGGGCTAGGAAAAGGGCAGCCTAGAAAGACAGGACACTTAGATAATAACTGCTCTACTCCAGATAAATACCACAAAACAAACCTGTGGCCTCACTCTCACCCACACTAGGCATAGGCCAAATACAGAGCCTAGACTTCCACCTGCATGAGGCTATAATAGAGGTGTCCCAACAGCACCGCCAGGGTGCCCTTGGTCAAGTAGGGAACCGGGACTTTCATCTCCTCTGGCCAGAAATAATGTCCTCCTATAATGTCAGTAAAGACCACTGGGAAGCTTGGAATTCTACACTCTCCTCTCAGTAGAGACCACACAGTAAGTGAGAACTCCCAGCCCTCCCTACAGTAAGTGAGAACTCCCAGCCCTCCCTGCAGTAAGGTTAGAGCCCCCACCTCAGGTGTCAGAAGAGGCTAAGTGGGAAACCTGAACTTTTAACTCCCTCTTGAAGCAATGAGGTAGCACTGTGCCTTCCCCAGACATAGTAGCATCAGAAAAGTCAGATGAATCAAAAGGCTTAAACAAGATCTGCAGTCTCACAATATAATGTCCAGGGCTCCAGTAAAAGATCACTCATCACACCAAGAACCAGGAAATTTGAAATTGAATGAAAAAGAAAATCAGTAGTTGCCAACACTGAGATGATAAAGATGTTAGAATTATCTGACAATGATTTTAAAGCAACTTGCACAGAAATGTTTTAATGAGCAATTATGAAGACCCTTAATACAAATTTTTAGAAAATTAAAAGCCTCAACAAAGGAAGAAACTCTCAGCAATGAACAGAAGATATAAAGAAGAACCAAATGGAAATTTTAGAAGTAGAAAATAACCAAAATAAAAATCTCAGTGGATCATTTCAACAGCAAAATAGAGGGGACATAGAAAAGAATCAGAGAAATGAAAGAACAGTAGAACTTACCCAGTATGAAAGAGTGAGAAAACAAATGGTAAAAAAAATAAACAAATAAACAGAACCTCAGGGTCCTGGAAGACTATTAGAAAAATTTTCACATTCATGTCATGAGAGCCCCACAAAGGGAGGATAAAGAGGTTAGGGCTGAAAAAAGTCGTCACGGAAAGATGGCTTAACATTTCTATATTTTGGCAAGAGTGATAAACTTACAGACACCAGCAAAACTATTCTAAAAGAATGGCTACAGGAGATTCTCTAAACAGAAAGCATATGATGAAAGGAACAAACGTGGAGCCTCATGAAAGAAGAAAAAAACACAGTAAGAAAAAAATATGGTAAATACAATAGTTTCTCCTTAAGTTTTCTAAATTATGCTTGACTGTTGAAATAAAAAGTGTAACAATATCTGATGTGGCCCTTAGTGTATGTAGGGAAAATAATTAAAACAACTATAAATAGAGGAGGGTAAAATGGCAATAGCAGTAGATTGCAAGCAGTTAGGTATACACAATGCCTAGAGTAACTACTAAAAAAAAGCTAAACAATATGATACACTCAAAAACACTATACATAAATAAAATACAACTCTTAAAAACTTTTCAAATAACCCACAGAAACAGGGAAAACAGAAAAATGAAAAACAGAGAGAACAAACAGAACACAAAAAATAAAACAAATCCCAACCTAACAATAATTACATTAAAAGCTGTATTGGTGGGGCACCTGGGTGGCTCAGTGGGTTAAAGCCACTGCCTTCGGCTCAGGTCATGATCCCAGGGTCCTGGGATCGAGCCCCGCATCGGGCTCTCTGCTCAGCAGAGCGCCTGCTTCCCTTCCTCTCTCTCTCTGCCTGCCTCTCTGCCTACTTGTGATCTCTGTCTGTCAAATAAATAAAATCTTAAAAAAAAAAAAAAAAGCTGTATTGGTTTTCTGCTGATGCTGTAACAAATCACCACAAATTTGATGGCTCTAACAACAAAAGTTTATTATGTTACAGTTCTGTAAGTCAGAAGTCTGACAAAGGTCTCCCTGGGCTAAAATTAAAAGCTAGGTATCAGCAAGTCTGCCTTCTTCTAAAAAGTTTGTATAGGATCTATCTCCTGCCTTTTCTAGCTTTTAGAGAGTATTTGCATTCCTTCGTTTGTAGCTCCCTCCTCTAACTTCAAGGCCAGCAAAGACAGGTGGAGTCTTTCTCATACTGCATCACTCTAACCTTCTCTTCTGCATTCCTCTCTCACTTGTAAGGACCTATATGTTTACATTGTGCGGACTCTGATAATCCAGGTATCTCCATGTCAGTGTCAGCTTATTAACAATATTAATTCTATCCACTATTTTATTTCCCTTTCCTATATAAGGTAATATATTTGTCATGTAAGGTAACAGGTTCTGGAAACTAGGATGTGGACATCTTTGTGGGAACATTTTCTGCCTAATACAAATGTAAATGATCTAAATATATCAATTAAAAGGGAGTAGCCAAGTGTTTTTCAAAATATGACCTAACTATATACTGTCTGCAAGAAACTTACTTCAAATATAATGATATAGGCAAGTTGAAAATAAAAGGATAGAAAAGATATATCATCCAAACATTAAATCAAAAGAAGACAAGGGTGGCTATGGTAATATCAAATAAAGCAAACTTCAGAGCACAGAAAATTACCGGAGACTGGGTGGTTCACTCTGTCAAGGAACCAGCTCTTGATTTCAGTTCAGGTTATGTTCTCAGGGTTGTGAAATCCAAGTGCACGTTGGGCTCCATGTGCTGAGCATGGAGCCTGCTTAAGATTCTCTCTCTTCCAGGGCACCTGGGTGGTTCAGTCGGTTAGGCATCTGCCTTTGGCTCTGGTCATGATGCCGGGGTCCTGGAATGGAGCCCTGCATTGGGCTCCCTGCTAGAAGGGGAGCCTGCTTCTCCCTCTCCCTCTGCCTACTGCTCCCCCTGCTTGTGCTATCTCTCTAATACATAAATTTTAAAAAATCTTAAAAAAAAAAAAAGATTCTCGGGGTATCTGAGTGGCTCAGTGGGTTAAAGTCTCTGCCTTCGGCTCAGATCATGATCCCAGGGTCCTGGGATCGAGCCCCATATTGGGCTCTCTGCTCAGCAGGGAGCCTGCTTCCCCCTCTCTCTCTGCCTGCCTCTCTGCCTACTTGTGATCTCTGTCTGTCAAATAAATAAATAAAATCTTTAAAAAAAAAAAGATTCTCTCTCTGCCTCTCTTCTGCCCTTCTTCTCCCTTGAAAGAAAGAAAGAAAGAGAGAAAGAAACAGAAAATTACCAGAGACAGAGAAGGACATTATATAATAAGAAAAAGATCAATCTACCTGGATGATGTAGCAATCCTAAATGTGTATACACCAAACAACAGAGCTGCAAAATATGTGAAGCAAAAACTGATAGGGGTGAAAAGAGGAATAGACAAGTTCGTAACTATAAGTGGAGACTCCATTACCTTTTTCTCAACAACTGACAGAAAAAAATAGGCAGAAAATCAGTAAGGATATAGAACTCAACAACACCAGTAAGGAAAGAATCTGATATTTATAGAACATTCCTCCCAATGACAGTAGAAAGCACACATTATTTTCAGGTACCCATGGAACATATACCAAGATAGATCATATCCTAGGCCAGAAACCTCAACAAATTTTTAAAAAAATTGAAATCAAACATAATATGTGTTATGAACTGAATTATGTCTTCCTAACCCCCAATGTGACTTTTTCTGGAGACAGGGCCTTTAAAGATGTAATTAGGGGCACCTGGGTGGCACAGTTGGTTAAGCGTCTACCTTTGGCTCAGGTCATGATCCCAGAATCTGGGGATGGAGCTCCACATTAGGCTCCCTGCTCGCTGGGGAGTCTGCTTCTCCTTCTGCCTCTTCCCCCTGCTTGTGCTCTCTTGCTCGCTCGCTCTCAAATAAATAAAATCTTAAAAAAAAAATAAAGGGGCAATTAAAGTTAAGTGAGGTCATAAGAGTGGGACCCTAATCCAATATGGGACTGGTGCCCTTATAAGAAGAAGAAGAGATGCCAGGGATGTGGTGCACAGAGGAAAGGTCATGTCCTCACATTCTTCTTCTCACCACAGTGAGAAGGTGACCACCTGCAAGCCAAGGACAGATGCCTTGAAACCTGCCAATACCTTGATGTTGCACCTGGAGCCTGCAGAATACTTGTCTGTTGTTTAAGCCACTCAGCCTGTGGTATTTTCGTATGGCACTGTCAACAAACTAATATGGTGTTTTCTCTGACAGTAGTGGACTCATACTAGAAATAAGTAACCAGAAAGGTAACGGGAAAGTAAATCTCCAAAAACTTGAAAAATAAGCAAGATACTTCTAAATAAACCATGGGTCAAAGGGGAAGTCTCAAAGGAAGGCAAAAATTTCACTGAACTGAGTAACAGTGCAAATATATCAACATCTATAAGATACAGGCAGTGTCAAAAGGGAAATTTATAGTACTAAATGCACATATGAGTAAAAAGGGAAACTAGCAAATCAATAATCTAAGCTCCCACTTCAAAAATGTAGAAAAAGAATAGTAAATAAACCCAAAGCAAATATAAGGCAGGAAGTAATAAAGACCAGAAATAAGTAAAAATATAGATCTAGCTTTCTAGGAACATATAGCTTATATCTAAGAGAGATGGTATTTATAAACAACACAAAACACTGGACAGCCAAAGTCTATAAAAGCCAAAAAGGCTCCAGGACACTTCTATTTTTGAAGCTCTGATATATTAAGAAATAAAAAATGCCAAAACAGAATTTTTGGTGTTGTGGTGTATTTTAGAACTTTGAATTTTGTAATGAATCTTTATAAAAACAAGGAAATGCAATAATTGCATTACACACAAAATAATGATATAAACTATGAACACCTGAATTTAGAGTATACTTCAAGGAATCCAATAATGGGACACAAGGTTAACCATATCATAAATGTGTTCTTCATTAAGCCTGTCTTAGTACATGTAACTATACCTTATAGTTATATTAAAAAATAATATCACAAAATTCCATTCAGTAACCTACAGATCATAAAACAAAAGATAAATCACTAATTATTCTATTCTAATATTTCTGTCGAAGATGTCTCAACCAATAATAAGACTGAAAGTCACACTTTTTCCTTTGCCACTATTTGCAAAACTCTGCACATGGCCAAAAGGTCTGCCATTTGTGTTATTATCATAAATCCATATTCTAAAATTGCATCAGTCTTCTTGAGTATGACAGTTGTGTCTATTACAAATGTTAGTAGGCAAACTGAGAAGCTCAACACTGTTATGCAATACACTTGTGCAAAATGCAAGTTTTGCATGTGAAAACAGTATCAAAAATATACTGTGGATGAACTTAACAGAATTGTCCTGGAGGGAAACCCTAGGCAACTGACCATATAAACCAGGAATTTACTCTACTTCCACAATCTCATCAGGCATTGCTTACCATGGAGGCATGTGGCCCCCATGGAGGTCAATTTTGTCATTGGCTCTATCTATTCCAGAACCACATGGGAACAAATTTAAGTAGGTCAAGGTAAAAAATGTTATCAGATCAAGGCTCTGCTTCTGCAAACCTGCTATCTTGATTCCAAGCTTAAACGGCAAATTTGTCTACTTCAAGCTAGAGTGGATTTCAAGAGTGCCATTTTTCTATGCTGGCAGGCTCAACTGATGGACATAGTCTTCCTGCAGGTACAGTGGGAGGTTCATGTTTGGTTCACTGGGAGGACTCTGGGTGCAGTGCAATGGGCCATTTAAGTCTTTATTCAATTGCTCATGAGTCATGTACTCTTAAAGCGAGTAACTTCATCTCTCTGAGCTTCAATTTAATCATCCGTCAAACAGAAATACTGGCTCAGCCTCAGAGTTATTGGAAAGGTAGAGCAAAATAATGTGTGGTAAAGAACTTGGTAGGTATCAAGCTCTCAGTAAATGTTAGTAAAATCAATGACAGCTGCCTGTTTCAAGCAAGAGTGCCAGAGGGGAGATATGAAAGAGAGCATCTTCTTGTTTCCTCAACTTGAGAAAATGGTAGACTAAAACACCCCTGGGTGGTCTTAAGGAGCTTAAAGATGAATCCTAGGTTACAAACAGCCTCTGTCACTATGAGTTCCTGGTTGATTTACTATCCCCATTGCACTTTTCCAGTACCAGGAAAATGGAATTACCCCCTACTAAGTTTCTCACCACTGTAATAAGAAACCAAGAGGTAAATTAACCCTCACAACTGCCATAAGAGGTTAATAATAGTATTTCCATTTAAAAGACTGAAACAGAAAGGCTGGGAAACAGTAAAAATTTGAACATTACTCAGTCTCATGCCAAAGCTCATGCCCTCTCCTCTATACCACACTGCTTTGTGATGTATTTCAATACCAGCACTGAGATTCTTCTGAAAGTGACCCAAGTACTAATATTTACTAAGTATTTATTATGTGCCAACTACTTTCATATATTAACTTATATAATTCCTACAACAATCTTATGGGATAGATGAAGTTATTGTTATCCTCATAACACAAATGTAAAAATTGAGACCCAACAAGTGAACCAGCAGTTTGCCCAAGACTAAATGATGGGTGAGCACTGAGGCTCAGATTCAAATCCAGACACCCAAGCTTCATCCGAGGTGTTTTTTGTTTGTTTGTTAAGACTTATTTATCTGAGAGAGAGTGTGTGCGTGAGCAAGCATACAAGCCAGTAGAGAGGCAGAGGGAGAGGGAAAAATAAGTTCCTGTATTAGGAGAGAGCCAGAGGCCTGGCTCAATCCTAAGACCCTGGGATCATGACTTGAGCCAAAGGCAGATGGTTAACTGACTGAAACACCCAGTCACCCCCATCAGAGGTGTTCTTAACCATTACTCAAGATGAATATACCAGACAGAATTCTCAACATTTATAACATTTTCCCCAGGGAGATATGGCTAAGAATTATGAACTTGATTAGAGAAACAAAATGATTTGCCCAAGATCACATAGCACCAAGACCAGAACTTAAACCAGGGCTTTGTTGATATTAATAATAACAGCTACTTTTTACATGGAGCCTACCAGATGCCAGGCATGGAACTCAATGCTTGATGTTCAGAATGACCCAATCTAGTGAGTATTATTTTCCTCTTTTCATAGATAAGAAAAATGGGAGTCAATAGTTATGGAAATTACATGAAGTCAGGTAGCCAGTAAACTGGGAATTTGGGATTTGAATCTATCTCTTTTTATCTCCAAAGTCCATACCCTTTCCACACATCTCAGATTATTCCCTTGAGCCTCACTCAGTCTACTGTTGTCTCCACTATTCATAATCTATTGGTTTTACCCAAAAAGAAAGACTTTGTCCCCAAGATATTATTTCACAGCCAGAGTTTGATCAGGTGTTTTTAAGATGGAACAAAAATATTCCAAGGGACAAAGATCTTCTTTGAGATTTTTTCTCTTTATCAAACTGAATCTAGTATTATTTCTAATAAATTAGTATATTTTCCCCTCAGAGGAAAATGCCCCCATAGATCTTGAAATTTATGAAATGCTCATGAAGTGCCAAAACTTTAAATTAGATGCTTTTGAAGTGAAGTAAAATCACCTCATTGGAGTGGAAATTTCATAGGTATTGTGGTTAAGACTAAGGAACTGGAGTTTCCTCAATTGGAAAGATCAAAGAGAAATTTTTGAATATCTGGTAACTTTTTACACTATCACTAAAAAGTAACAGAATATTCCTAGTCGAAATATACATTCACAGTCATCTATTCCAATACTCATTTTATTTGTCCATGCTTGTTATTCAGAAAAAAGATTTGAAGGAACATATAAAAAAGATAGGTGCACTATAGCATTTAAAGATAAAAAGATAAATAAGAACCATATAAAAGAAGGGAAGAGATCATTCCATCAGGAAACCAAAGAAAGATCATAATTGTACTTGGATATCAGTTCCACTTTGGCAGCAAAGACAAAAATAGAAAGTGTCGGTTGCATATAACAATTATATTATGTAATAATTATATTATGTAATTATATTAGGTAATAATGTGAACAGCTTATATTTATAAGAAAGGCTAAGGTAGTGCCTAGCATAAAGTGGGTTTCTCAGTAAATGTTTACTTCTTCCTGCCTCCCCTTAAAAGAGTCTTTTCTCTTTATTTCACACAAATTGGCAATTAGAAAGTAGTATCCCCTTCTGAAATAATATGGTTTTGAGACTGTTTTCCTTAAAATAAATAAATAAACTCCTATACTATAAGATAAAACTCAAAAGATGAGTGATAAATTCTTCATTGCCTTAAATTGCTCTAAGGACTAGATTTAAGAAAAGAAAGAGGAAAAGAAGGGAAGAGGAGGGAAGGGAGGAGAGAAAAAGAGAAGGGTACAATGTAATCATATAAAACTAGTATCTAATATGTGTGCATATTTATAAAACTGTAAGTTAATTTCCTCAAGATCTCAAGATTCAGTTGACAATATTTTTTCCCCTAAACACTCAAAACAACTCACCCACAAGCACCCAGTGACTCCAAGAAAGTCACACCCATTCACTTATAAACATTGATGAGGACCAATGATGTATAGGTGATGACCATACTTAACAGCTATATGCATTTGAGGACTTCAGTATTTAATAAAAAAAAAAACTTTATACATTTTTAAGTGTTTGTTCACTTACTCAGAAGTTTTAAAGTTTTAATAAGTGCAAAAATGGTTGAAGCATAAGAGAATTTCAGACCACATAGGTGAAATCCTAATGAAATGGAGACAAGATGGAATCATGCAAGGCTTCCCAACTGGCATGCCACTTCCAAGGGTACAGGTATACCAGCGGGGGTCAAGTGATCTGAGATAGTGGCCCTTCAGCCTCAAGGCTACTGAATCAAGTGGTCTTATTTACCCCAGTGTGTAAAATATTATCATTTTCTATGTTTGAAAAAGGATGGGAAAGTACAAAAAGAGACTATGAAACAGTGAACATTTCTTATGTTGATGAGAAAAATCATGTGAAACAGAAGGAAAAAAATCATTGGAAAACAAGTCTCAAATGATTATGGAGATGTAGTCAATTCAAAAGAACACAACAATTAGAAATGTGATTTACACTTCTGAGCACTTCCACACAAAATAATAGGGTAAAGAGTTAAGCAAATAAATAAACACTCTAATGATGGTAAGTCTGAAACAACTACTTTAATATTAAGTCTGTATCTGGGATACATATAGACCCATAATTTGGTTTGGTTCAGTTTGGTTATTTTTCTTAAAGCTGTACAAACCGGGGCACCTGGATGGCTCAGTGGGTTAAGCCTCTGCCTATTGTTCAGGTCATGATCTCAGGATCCTGGGATCGAGTCCCGCATCGGGCTCTCTGCTCAGCAGGGAGCCTGCTTCCCTCTCTCTCTCTGCCTGCCCCTCTGCCTACTTGTGATCTCCGTCTGTCAAATAAATAAATAAATAAAATCTTAAAAAAAAAAAAAAAAAGCTGTACAACCCCAAACACATTTACTTCAGGGTACTCTAAGATGAAATCATAAACTGGATATACTCAACTTATAATTATATGTACAACCACATTTTAAAATGCATTGCTCTTTTAAGTAACTATAAAAATCTGTTTGAATACAACTATGTATGCTATTGAAGGAAATGATAATTAGTAACATTTCTTATTTTAGAAACTATAAAATACAAATTTTAGTCCTCGGAGTACTAAGGAAAACAAAAGATTGGCTAAGTTACAGATTTTATTTAAACTTAATTTAGAGAATCTTATGAAGGTTATTTCTTACAGTAAAATACCTTTGAGAATGTTTACAATGATTTGAAACCAAAGTACTTTCCTCATTTTAAAAACTCTTTATTCAATCCCAGATGTAGGGAAAACCCTACAATTAAACCTCCTAAAAACTATTTTTACTTATTTATTTTTTCAAAATTTAAAAATTTTTTTTTATAAACATATAATGTATTATTAGCCCCAGGGGTACAGGTCTGTGAATTGCTAGGTTTACACACTTCATAGCACTTACCATAGCACATACCCTCCCCAATGTCCATAACTCCACCACCCTCTC
>NW_019154086.1:39877989-39965270 GCF_002288905.1 Enhydra lutris kenyoni | reverse complement strand
TGAGTTTTTCCACCTTGTCATTTTATCCAGATAAGAATAGATGAATGACAGAACAAAATACTAAAAGAGTAGCATCAACCCCAAAAATATATACACTAACCTAATCAGAAGAGACCCATAAATGGGGGGAGAAGATAGGGAGGGGAAAAAAAAAAATATATATATATGTATTTGTGTGTGTGTGTGTGTGTGTGTGTGTGTGTTTATATTTTCGACTGGTAAATAGAACACAGCCACACACTTGATTTTGGGTGTATTTTGGTCTGTTAGAGAAACTACCTCCCAAAATTTTAAAGAAAGAAAACCTTACATATATACAAAATAAAGGTAAACATGATGAAGGGGTAGAACATGACTGTATAAATGAAAATTTTAAAAGATTCTAAAAAAGGAATTGATAAGATAGGAAGTTGGTTGAAAAAGGAAAAACAAAAAAAAAGAGGAGAGAATGTGATCAGGCTGGAGACTAGATCAAAGCCATGCACTAGATTTAGGATATATTTTGACCTTTTAGAAGAACCTGTATCCCAAAATTTTAAAGAAAAAAAAAACCTGTATATATGCAAAAAATAAGGTTAAATACAATGAAGGGATAAATATGACTATAACAATGAAAATTTAAGAAGATTTTTAAGAAGGTATGAAAAAGATAAAATAGGTAAAAAAAACCATTAAAATAGGAAAGAGGAAAATTTTAAAATATAGAATAAGAAAAAAATAAAGTTAAAAAAATTTAACTTTGAAATACTAATGGATCATGGGAAAAAAAAAACATGAATTCTATGTTTTGCTTTCCCCTGGCTCTGGAGTTCTATAGTTCTCATTGATCAGTAAACTTGGTCTTGGCTGATGTTCTTGCTGATTTTCTGGGAGAGGAGCCTGTTGCAGTGATTCTCAAATGTCTTTTCCTGAGGAGGAATTGTACCACCCTTGCCAGGGACCAGACTAAGCAATCTGCTGGGATTTGGTCTTGGGAGCTTTAGTTCCCTAAAAACTTTCTATACAGCTTTGAAGGTTGAGAAGGAAAATGGAGACCTCCCAATCTCCCACCTTGTAGAAGCCAAGAGCTCAGGGCCACACTCCTCAATGCACCCTCATAGGAAAGCCATTAATCCCTCCCATCTCCCTGGTCTTCAGCCGCACTCTGAGATCATCCAGCCTGTGACCAAGCGTTTCTATCTCTGGCGCATGGCCACATTTGGAGTCTCCAAACCCAGCTGATTCCTGCAGTGCGCTCTCCTGCTGCTCCTCCCGAAGGAGGGAGGTGAGTCTCCCCAGATATGCTGCTTATTGGGTCCCTGCTGGAAGAGCAGTGGCCTGTGCCAGGGATCACGGTTTAAGGTAATCCTGAGCTGAGAGCCCACTCCTTGGCTCTGTGTCTACAGCTGGCTTCCCCACTCCAATACCTGGCAGCTCTGCCGTACTCAGACACCCTGGGTCTTTTTGTGACCCTGCAGGTCCTGAGACCACACTGTCCCCATCAGGCATCCACTCCAGCTTAGCCTCTGGAGCGAGGTCCCTCAGTGGAGCAGACTTCTAAAAGTTCCGATTTTGTGCTCCCCTGCTCTACTGCTTCCTGGGAGCCAGCCCCTCCCGCCGCGGTCTATCTTCACGAATGTTGCCTCAGAGTCACTTCTCCACACGTTCTATCTTCCAGAAAGTGGTTGCTTTTCTGTCCTAGAATTGCTGCTCTTCTTTTCTCTCTCCTGTTGAATTTGTAGCTGTTCAGAATGGTTTGATAACTATCTAGCTGAACTCTTGGGACCTGATGATATTTAGGTCTCCTACTCCTCTACCATCTTGCTGCTCCCCCCTGTGTCATAGAATTCTTAAAAATGTATAACTGCTCACTAAGTGATTTTAAAAGAGGGTAGTTTCAAGACTTAAGTGAATGGTACATTTTCATTTGAAATGAAACTGTGCTTTAGTGAGAGTTTGAACGTGGATGCCAAAGTATATTTCAGAGGTAGGAGATTATAGATAATTGTTGAAATCCTGCTTAAGTGTTCAGATATTTTTGATAATAGAGTTGTTTCAAGTTGGCTTTGGTCATTCCAGATGCCATAGTTGTCCAAACAGACCAAGCATTTTCAAACATCCATGTCTCTGTTCATGCTCTGCCAGCTGTTTGAAATACTTTCCTTTCCAAAGTCCAGCTAGGGAAATTCTTCACCTCCTTACATTAATTCATTGAACTCAGAGCACAGTGTTTCCTGCAGCCTGTCCCCCCAATCCAATTTTAATATGTCTCAATTAGCTGTGGTTCTTAAAATGAGTACCATGTCATAATTGAATTGGTGACTTTTTTCTTAATGGTATGTAAAATAATGGTTTATTTTATAAATGATGGTGATTTAGGTTTGATGAAATACAGTATATGCATGTAAACTGCCAGTGTGTTATCCAAATGGGAATGTGCAATAAGCAGTTAGAAGTGATGAGGTCTCTGGAGAGGTGAGGTGCAAAATACATTGACACATCTCAACATACCCCCAAATCTCAATGCATTATAGCATCAACCCTAAGGCCCAAACTACTAAGATTTCATGTAAACTAATAATTGGTGATGAAGTAAATTAACAAAGATGAGTAACTATCACCAAAATTCAATTTCATAACCTATTACCCCAGATAAATCTCTCAGGCCCCTTTGAAGACTACCCTTGCTCCCACCCTCAAGTTCTAGGTAATTACTGATATACTTTCTCTCATGTTTTTATTTTCTGGGTATTTCAAATAAGTGGAATAAGAGAAAATGGGTCTTTTGCACCTGGCTTCTTTCATCTAGCATAATGTTTTTGAGATTAATCTATATTGTAGCATCTATCAGTAGTTTGTAACTTTTTTTTGCTGAATAATATTTCATTGTCTGGGTGGGCCACATTTTGTTTACCCATTCCTAGTTCATGGGCAGTTGGAATGCTTCTACTTTTTGGTTATTAATTATGAGTATGCTACTAAGAACTTGCACATTTAAATCTTTGTGTGATATTTGTTTCCATTTTTCTTGGGTAGAGACAGAATAATTTCTTGATCAAACTATGGATTTTTGTCTCAAAACATCTTTGAAATTTTCTTTTTTACTTGGGGTTGTATTGAGACCTTGAGTTATATACCTAAAAATTAAAATACTAATGAGTATGTGAATATGAGAAGTGCAGCTTAAAGGCTATTAAAATCTACTTGACATCTGGTACAATTTACTGTCATTCACTGGTAACTACCTGCAGTATTCCTGTCTGGAATAAAAATGACATATACATTATATTTACTACTCTGCTAATACCATCAAATAGCCTAGCAATTGTCATTTCCAGACTGTCTGCTGTGAGGTGATGTAGCAATCTAATTCTTTAAAACTGTGTCTTTGAATGTATCATTTCATTTCCTCCTTTTTTGTCCTTTTATGGTTGAAGGGCATTTCACATTTGAAAACTGATATTTAGATTGATTCTTAAAGGGACCAATAGGAAAAAAATAATTTGTTTTAAAACCTTTCTAAATCCAGAAAATAAGATACTGGAGAATTTTCCCCATCTTGATTTGCTCTGTTTTCTGTCCTCTTACACTGCAGAGCAATGTAGAGCCTAATTTTACATTTGCACATTCTTGACAGCATGAATAGGGAAAATGTTATGATGACGACTATTAAAATAATATTAACAACAACACTTCTCAGGACATTTCTGCTGTAAATTGGTAGCGATTGATTAAAATTCAGAATATGGTATTCATTAATCCATTACTAAACTAGCCTTTTATTATTTCCAAAGATATTTATGTAGCATCTTCCACGTGCAAGGCACTAAGCTAGGTACCTAGATGACAAATGTGAACAGCAGTTTAAATTGTATATGGTAAAGAAAGAAGCTGTTTAGTAGGTGATTTTCCCAACTAATTTAAAGAAACTTAATTTTGCTTAGGAGAAGAAATTTGCAACTTTTGGTTACTTGATTTAAAGATCTTTGGGGCTTCCCTTTGCCTCTTTGGTGGAATACCTTGGTGGGCATTTTTCCTGAATAACCTGTGGGTTTGGTATTTAACAGCTTCTAAGACCAGGAAAAAACATGATTGAGAACAAGAAGAATCATTTTCTAAGGTGAAAGGTCCAGGACCTCCAAGATGAGCTCTTTTGAACCCTACATCTCTTGTTGAAACCTAAAGAAAAAGATACAAATATTGCTCAAAAATAAAAATATGAGGTTAATTACAAATACTTCATACAGAGTAAAAAATATTGTGCTGTGTCCCACATATTTAAAATTCTTGCACATTTTCTCACACTATTGATATTATACAAGACGTTTAGTGTTTGCTTAGGTTGGATGTGACACAATAGATCTTCAGTTAAAAATGACTATTCACTTGGGTACCAGATTCCCAGATGAAGCATAATTTAATTTTTAAATTCAGACTTTGCTGAATCACAACAAGCACTCATCAGGTGACATCTATGGAGTGAAATTTCTTATAAATCAGAAAAAATGCTAGGCTAAATGTTGAGAAGAAAGCCTAGAAACTAATGATGCTATCATCTAAGAGCAGAGCCATTTTCAACATAGGTACATATCAAGTTATGCTTCAGACTTCTAATTTAAAGGGCTATGGAGTTGTCCAGTCACCTTACAAAGAAAATCATACCATAGTGCAAGATCTATATTTTCTACAGTGTGAATATACATAATTCTGGTTAAGCCACACCAAGATCACTCCTGTTTTCTCCTAGATTTTCTTATGTAATATTAACAAACATCGAGTTCTATATTGTGATTCTCTGACCTATAAGAAGAAATATATATTTGGTCTTTGTTCTTGTTCCTAGCACAGAACTTCTAAACCCTTGGAATTTCCTAAATGATAAGAGTGATAAAGATGTCTTGATAGCCAAAACAAGCCCCTTTCAACCAAATCTTAGTTTAGGCTAATGAGGTGACTTTTGGAATGCACCTAAGGATCTGAGTGGGTTGCCAGGGCCTTGAATAGGGGGTTGGAACTTTCAGTTCCACCTCCCTGACTTCCTTGGAGGGGAGAGGAGGTGGAGGTTGAATCAATCTCCAGTGGCCAATGATTTAATCAGTCATGCGTATGTAATGAAACCTCCATAAAACCCCAAAAGGTTAAGGTTTGGAGAACTTCTGGGTTGGTGTACACATGGAGATTCAGGGACAATGGCCTGCCCAGAGATCATGGAAGCTCTGAGCCCCTTCCCACTTACCTGGGTCTATGCATCCCTACCATCTGGCTGTTCCTGAGTTACATCCTTTTGTAACAAACTGGTAACTGAATATGTATAATGTTTCTCTGAGTTCTGTGAGCCACTCTAGCAAATTAGTGGAACCCAAGGAGGGGGACTTTGGGAGCCTCTGGTCTATAGCCAGTCGGCCAGAAGCACAAGTGACAACCTGGACTTAGAACTGGTGTGGGGACAGTCTTGTGGGACTGAGCCCTTAACCTAACCATTAGCCCTACAACAGTTTGGGATCTGACACTATCTCCAGGTAGTGTCAGAATTGAGTTAAATGACACCTGGCTGGTGTCACAGAAAATTGCTTGGGTGGTGTTAACAACATTAACAAACCCACACACACATGCACATACAGACACACACACATCAGAAATATCAACCAATGCCAAATTAGTAAATTCATTTTAAAGATTCATTGTCAGTGTGACTTTTAAATAGAAAAAGTTTCATTTGGTACTGAAATATTAGAATGGAAATACAGCTATTATGTTCATCATTTTCTGGGATTAGGATCAGAGAGATCTGAGTTCCATCAATACACCTCCACAACTGCAGGCCCACTGGAAGAAATTGGGGTTTTGAATACCAAAGGAAACAGGCCCTAAGGAACACTCAGCCTCCTGTTTTCTCCTGGTGCTATGCATATGCTGATGGTGGCCAGGTGGAGGATTTGGCTAGCCCAACTAATTGCTTCTATCTGGAGGAATAAGCAAATAGTGCAGTAATAGTGTACTACCCCTAGATACAAATTAAACCACGCTAAAGTGCACTTAGAAGAAATTAACAAAGCTCCAGAATGGAAAGTGACTTTAAAAAAATTCATTCTCTTTTTATTTCAATTTTACGATTAATGGGAAATGAATAAATGAAAAGACCAAGGAGAGAGAGGAAATAGTAAGGGATTATTACCACAACACAAAGTCTTTATAGATACTATGTTTGAATGGGCTGAATAAAGGAGATGGAATTTTAATCATTTTCCTAGTTTTAAAAAATTACTATTACTTTAAAAAATTATTAGTTTGGAAATCCTCAGGCTAAACCAATATACTTTGTATTTCAAACTATAGAAATCACAAAATTTAATTTATTCTAATAGAAACAATTGTATAGCTGTTCTCTGTCCAGGTGGATGTGATTTGTGTGTGTGTGTGTGTATGTGTGTGTGTGTGTTGTCTCAAGGCAGGTGATACAGAGTAAGAGGTGCTTACACTTGAAGTTAAAATCCTATTTCTACCAACTTTGATGTGTGAAAAATGGCACACAATTGGCACACCGCTTGTGTGTATTTCACCAACTATAAGAGGAACAGAATAGATTTCTATATAGGTAAAAAGGCATTCCCCATTACACCAAATTCAGTTCTGTTTCCTTCTCCAAGTTTGGAAATATTATCTGGTCAATTGAATGGGTCAGCTAAAGATTATCACTGAATTATTCACTGAGAACTTACTCTGTGTCAGGTGCAGAACTAACAATTTAAAGTGGATTGTTTATATTGATTTTCATAATTGCTCTTTGAATTATCTCTATATTATACTTGAAGAAACTGGGACTTAGGAAAAAGTAACTGTCTAAGGTCACACAACTGGTCAGGAGCCAAGATTGGAATCAGAGATATCATGTTTATTTATACTTGAAACAACAAGCAGGGAGAGTTATGTAGTCTGGAAAGGGATGAGTCATATGAGAAAGAAGTGTGCAAATTTAGATGTGACTTTGACAGATGCTTCTATCTCCCTCCTGGTTGGCTCTTCTTCATGAGGAATTATGAATAAAACAATGTAGAAAGCTTCCTGTCAGAGCATTGAAGTAATTGGAATAGTTCTCATTTTCTTCCGCTAAACGGCATGGTATTAAGTGCTTTTCCCCAATTGGCATTCTTATAAATTATTATTATTTCTTCAGTTTTCTACCCAGGTGGCTGAGTTTTTTTGTTGCAAAATTAGTTCAGATGGTCTTACACAAAATTACATGAAATGTTGTTACACGTGCTTTATTGAAATGAAATATTTAACATTTAGTGCATTCCCTTACCTCATTGGTAAGTCTAATCTATTCAGTATAATTTAAAAATAAATTTCATTCATGAGCCTCTTGTTTTCCTATTGTTTCCAAATTTATTCAGTATTTTTTAAAACTACTTATTGGGGGACTTAATGGTTTTCTGGATTACCCAGCAGTGGTCCAGAATGGCGACCAGAAAATTCAGTGGCCTCTGAGAGAATAAGCATTTAAGATGCTTTTAGAATATTATTTGAGGAGGAGGATGGGAATTGTGCGCATGAAGTATGATTACATTTTTGAGTGCCAACAGTGTGGTTGTGTGTTTGAGGTGAATAATAATTTTAAGTGTTTAAACTTCCTTACAGTCTTTTTGGCTGTCCAGAAATATTTTTATTTTTGTTAGTACAAATTTCTATTATGATATGGGATTAACTAATGAAACCTTAATTTCTATTGGAAGAATTTGATATTTAAGTGATAAAAAATTGTACCTGTAAACATTCTACTTTGGAGATTGGTTAACTTTACTGATCATATATTGACTAAAGTAAGCAAATAATTGCCCTCTTTCTTTCTGAGCAGTAGACGCTGCTTTCTTTTTTTTACTTGTGACAAAGAGGCCTGGCCTGGAACAAGCTGCATCCATCTCATATACTGGCTGCATGTCATAGTGCATTTCCCTTTTTGCCCAAACTTCATCTGTTTGCCATGAACAGACCAATTCAAGGGTCGCTCCTGGTGATCATGTGCTGAGTGTACTGAGAAGTGGATTATAGAAAATGAGAAAAGAAAAATAAGTGAAGGAACGAGGAGGAATTAGGGAAAGACAAATACAGGGGAGAAATAGGAACTGCAGGAAAAGGGGACAGAGAAGGGGAATAAGAGATTCAGGACAGGGGCGCCTGGGTGGCTCAGTGGGTTAAATAAAGCCTCTGCTTTCGGCTCAGGTCATGATCCCAAGGTTCCGGGATTGAGCCCCACATCGGGCTCTCTGCTCAGCAGGGACCCTGCTTTCCTTCCTCTCTCTCTGCCTGCCTCTCTGCCTACTTGTGATCTGTCTGTCAAATAAATAAATAAAATCTTAAAAAAAAAAAAAAAAAGAGATTCAGGACAAGTCCGGGGAAAGAAAGGAATAGAAAGAAGCAGAGAAGATTCTTCTTTACTTTTCTTCTTCGAAGGCAGGATTCTCAACCTGGGGTCCATGGAATAAATTCAAGGGGTCCATGAGTTGGGATTTAAAAAAATTACATCCTCATTTTCTTGCACTTCTAACAGAAATTTGGCATTTCCCTCAACTGTGAATATAGGCCACAAGTCACTGTAGTATTAGCAACATTGATGGTCTCGTCTTTAATAGAAATAACAAATATTTTCATATCACAATGAAGTTATTATAAATATCTTAAAATGTCACTTATACTCTTAACTACTTGGAAATTATGGTCGTTACTAGATTTGCCACTAGATCTTTTTTAATGCTTTAATAAAAAAGCACATTGACTGTATCATACATTTGGTTTTAAATATTTTGTAACTGTACTTCAATATAATCAGTTTCCTTTTCAATCCTATGAATTTATGTATTTAAAAATATTATTTTGAGAAAGTTTCTGTAGGCAGCACTAGATAGATACTAAAGGGGTCTGTGGCGCAAAAAAGGTTAAGAAACTCTGCTGGACAGCAGAGCTTCCCACATGAATAGTGTACAATGTGCTTGAGATATTTATTTATGCTCTCAGTCTCCAGCATGCCAGAGCCTTAAACAGCCTTGCCTGTGCAAACATTAACTTTATGTATACTATCATATGAGAAAGGTAGGGGAGCACTGATCTAAGTCACTCAGGATTTCACTCTTTTAATACTCTGGTCCTCCAAAGACCTCTCACTTGTTCAAATTACATCATCGTGGTGCTGGTATGGGTTACTATTGAGCACAGACAGCCAGTTATCAATGTAATCTATGTATCTCAAAGAGCATAATGCTAACAGTGTCTTTAAATATGGGTAGTTATAAAAGGGGTAATTTCTTATCATTGCTCAAAAATTTTTGTGAGAGGTTTGACTGGTGACTTTCTCTTCATGTAGTTATTTTCTGTCTTTTTATGTAATATGTAAGGTCAAATTTTAAGAAATACACAGTCACACTTCATATGTCATTTGGTTGTCTTTAGTATATATTTGCAGACAGTGCCTCCTTAATTTTTGAATAATGAAATTGTAGTTGTTAATGAATTGTAGTTGATTGGATTGCTGGGTCTTTTTATGGGCTCCTGAATTTCTCACTATGTCACTTGGTGTCCAAGTCCCCAACTTTGCAGTAAAAAGCCTTAAAGAAGATGGAATCTTTTCTCTTCTACCAACAATGATAGTCCAAGGACTGCACTGGAAGTGTCACACTCAGATGAGCAGTACTGAAGTATAGAACAAGATCACTAACTGGCCATCGATGACATATCTTGTTTCTCTGTATCTAGGAGACTGAAAATCATTTGGTTTTCTTTATCTAGGCCACAGCTGTCTTGGGCCTGATTCCAATCATTTTGATCTGGTGAGGATTCTTGTTGGCAACATAAATGCAGTTGAAGAGGGGCTGTAATGACATGGTAGTGACAGCTGAAATGCATTTCCTCATTTTGATCTACGTGAATGTTCTCAGTAGTATTACTGGAGACCATATGCCTATTCCTCTCACACATCTAGGAGATTTTCTTTTAAAGGAACCAAAAGGTTTTGGTTTTTTTTTTTTTTTTTTCCCATTAAACTCTGGACAAAGAGCAGTTGTGAGCCAGAGTTGGTTAATTCATCAAATTATAAAGTATAAAAATCAATAAATAGAAAAATGCAAAGTACCCCTCTCTGCTTCCCCTCTCCCATCTCCAAGGAATTCATTCATCAGGAGAGAGAGCATCACAGCAGATTTGTTAGCCTAATTATGATGTATTTTCTTTTAACCAGTTTGTATGCAATAATTGATCAAAAGTCTTCATAACAGGCTTCCCAGAACAATTCATTAGTTCAGTAAAACAATGTGAATAATAGTTGGAACACACTTGCCTCATAATCATTTTGCTAGGGGAAAAAAAAAACCCACAACAGCTGTAGTTCAGTGTGGATGGCCATCAGAAACAGTTGATTTATCAAAATGAATTGATCTTGGCAGTTTCCATTCTGGGGCTTAGATAGAGCAGCACAATTAGAGTTCAGTGCTGCTCACATAGCCAGAACAAAGTAATGTTGGCTCATTTTCCACTAATATTATGGGTTACACCATAGACTGAAAATTCAGAATTTATCCAGCTGTACAGATTAAGCCGCAGAACTAAGTGATCAATAAATGGAGTAAAAGCATTTCCTGTTCTCACTCCATAGGAAAATGGCAGGTCAACACCTTCTTTCAAACCTGGACCTACTACCACATCCCAAAGCGCAGAGCATCAACAGTAATATAGCACATTCGGCATACTGGAAAATCAATGGGCCTAGAGAGTTAAAGCTAAACTTGTGTAATTACTTCCCGCAGCATTCCTCCCCCACTCCCCTACCCGGAAATAGATTATTGCTCTGACTCTCCATAGGATAGCGTTGTGCTTTGGGAAACGTTCAGTCAATTAGTGCATATAATCCTGATTTTTAACCATAGATCATAGCCCTATACAGTTGCATGCATCTATAACTTCTGTCTTTTTTCCAATCCACATTCTCTCCTTAAAAACTATGGCTTGATTCATTTGGTTTAGCAGCTGCCTCCTTATAGCACTTGCCTCCCAGATACACAGATTACATTGATAACCGGCCATCTGTGCTCGACAGTCACCCACACCAGCTCCAAATCTTTTTGGCTTCTAGTTCCAAGCTGCCAGTGGGATACTTGACCCTCAGGTACTGGGAAGCAGTCAGAGATGCAAAGAGCTCTGGATTACACACAAGGGATGCAGAGCTGAATGACTCCATGAAAGCGGCCTATTTGGGAGTGTGACACCACCCCCCCCCCCCCATTAAATGCAGATAGATTCAGCAAATATTTAAAACTTATTTTCATATTACCTACCTTGGCTTGCCTGAGAGGAAGTGGATTTTCCAGGCCAATGCCCATTTTTTGTTGCCACTAAGCTTTTAAGATCCAAATCAGGCTCTCACTCACACTGCCAGGAAGCATGCTCAGTTGAATATATTATCTGCTTCTAACATTTCCTTATTCTGGAGACTTTGTGGTCTGCCTAACTATGTTGTCTTGGGCGCCAAGTCTGTTCTGTGGGGACCAACTGGGGAACTTGCTCAGTGAACTTGCTCAAATGCTAGGAAAGTCATAGTCACAGGGCTAAGGGAAAACAAACAAAACTCCGAAGTTTCACTGTGAAAAGTCTGTGGCTTGCTGCTGAAGGCAGGAGTGAAAGGGCCATGGCTGGATTATGGATAATCCATGGCTAATAATCCATGACTGGATTATTAGAGGATGGCGTGACTGAAGGGAATTTCTTGAAGGTCCAAGTCTGTTTGGTAGCCCTAGGCCCTGCCTTGACATCATTCTACTCCATGTGAAGCAGCATTAACTCCCAAGAGCTGCCAAGTGCTTATGATCCAATGTATTCATGAACCACAGCGCAATGGGAAAAAGTTAGTATCTGGGATGAAGAGAGTAAAGACTAGAAATTTGATTTGTATGCTTTTACTTTGTTTTCTGTGAGAGCTAGCCATTATTGCACTTTCATTGTGCAAAAGACAGACTGATTAAACAAATGATTATGAGAACTAAGAACCTAGCATTGGGATCTTGGCTTGCCTCCAGAGCTAATCTGGGTTATCAGCCTCCTCTTTGTCTGTGTTCTTAGCATGAGATACACAGGAATTGATAATTACTGAGCAAGGATGAGTTCCTCTCTTTACCAGTCTTCAGATTATGTGATTTCAGGATATTTTGAGCATTTTCACCAAATCCCTTGCAGTTAGTTAGTAGCTCTTATTGCTGATTGATTCCCTCTACTCATGCCTTCCCCAAATTAAAATGTCCTCGTGGATCTTATTTTCCACATATTTAAGGTCATCAGTAGTGCCCACTAGAGTAAGGCCAGAGGGGAGATAGCATGGCTTGCAGGGCATTGAGCTGGGGGCAAGGTGCAGAGGGTAGCTGTGTGATGTTGGACAAGGCACTTAACATTTCTGAACCCAGTGCACTACTCTGAAAAGTGAGAGGGTTCCTTTGACAATAAGATCCTATAGTGACCCTTAGAAAAATCAAGCACTGCCAGAAGTTTCCAAGCACATATAATAGGTTTACATTAGTGTTTGTAAATATAAACTATATATGTTGGTACTAACGTATTATAAATAGAAAATAAGTAGTATATTTTGGCATTTACTTAAAAAGTTTACTTCCTTTCATAACCTTTCCTATTCCATTTCACTTTATAGTTTTGCTGTTCCTTGGGAATCTTGGGGATATTATTTAATATTATCAAGAATGGGACATAATTAAATGGCCATTTTATGGTATAGTTAGTTGTCTTTAGCCGTTTATGAGAAGGGCCATTCCCAGTGATGTGCTTCTGGTGTTGCATTCTTGCCAATGTCCAGGGCTTCTCCTCATCTCATCTGTTGCCTTCTCCCCAGAGCCCAATGTCAGAGGAATGCACGCTTAAGTAGGCTCTGTCAGGAAAACTTGTGGTGACCCTGGAAATGCTATTTAACCTTTCCATGGATAAGCATCCAAACTACAACCCTAAAATGACAGAAGCTGCCTCTTTCACAAATTTAGTTGGTATGACTAAGAAAAGAGACGGTAAAACACTGAAAATCCAAAGTGCTACAGTCAAGTAGTGTTAAGAATTCACCAGCTCGGGGCACCTGGGTGGCTCAGTTGTTAAGCATCTGCCTTCAGCTCGGGTCATGATCCCGGAGTCCTGGGATCGAGCCCCATATCAGGCTCTCTGCTCCGAGGGGAGTCTGCTTCTCCCTCTCCCCGCCGCCTGCCACTCCCCTACTTGTGCTTGCTCTATCAAATAAATAAATCTTTAAAAAAAAAAAAAAAGAATTCACCAGCTCACACCAGGCAGTCATCACCATACCCTTAAAACCAATTGCTTAGCAGAAGTCCAGGTCATTTCTGACTGGAAATGGCAAAAACGTGAATGACAAAAGTTTTCACTAGTATTAGATAATTGGGTTTTTTTTTGTTTTGTTTTTTGTTTGTTTTTAAAGATTTTATTTATTTATTTGTCAGAGAGAGTGAGCACAGGCAGACAGAGTGGCAGGCAGAGGCAGAGGGAGAAGCAGGCTCCCTGCTGAGCAAGGAGCCCGATGTGGGACTTGATCCCAGGACGCTGGGATCATGACCTGAGCCAAAGGCAGCTGCTTAACCAACTGAGCCACCCAGGTGTCCCGTATTAGATAATTGTTAACAGGGAAACTATGGATATTCTGAAGTTCCTGTGAGGTATATCAGCACTATAAGAAAGTGGTTCTCCGGGGCGCCTAGGTGGCTCAGTGGGTTAAAGCTTCTGCCTTCGCCTCGGGTCATGATTCCAGGGTCTTGGGATCGAGCCCCACATCAGGCTCTCTGTTCAGCAGGGAGCCTGCTTCCCTTCCTCTCTGTCTGCCTCTCTGCCTACTTGTGATCTCTGTCTGTCAAATAAACAAAATCTTAAAAAAAAAAAAAAAAAAGTGGTTCTCCTCGGCTCACAGTGAGGTCACAAAGACTGTTAGTGTGGCTTCTTTCACCTGCACTAATTTCACAGAAGTCTCCTTGTAACAAGTTTTTTTTTCTTTCTTTCTTTCTTTTTTTTTTTTTTTTTAAAGAGAAGAAAACAGATTTTGCTAAGTTACGTGACAGCCACAATAAGGTTTTCTTATGTATGGAAGACATTGCCAATCAGGCCACACAGTTTATGTAATTTGAGAATACAGTTTTAAAAATCATATAACAATTGGCAGTACTTAAGATTAGTACAGAGGCCATTTACCTTTTATTACATGTTTTATTAGCACTTAGCAGATTACTTTGCTATAAAAATTATCATAAGAAGGTGACACTATACTCCTCAGTTTTAGGAGAGAAAGTTGTGGAAAGTTTTCTGCAGAGTGTAGCTGATCAGAAGTGATCTTCCCGGAGAGACTACCTAAAGAAAAATTAAGAGAGGATTCCTCTGGGAAGGTGGTGATTGTGGGAAGGCCAAAAGGAGTATGTTTATAATGGGGTGTGGGAAAAAGGAGACCAGTGTAGACAGAGGGAACAGCATATACAAAGGCCTCAGATAAGAAAGAGGTTGGCATGTTCTGGGAGCTGGTCTAATAGTATGGCTGGGACATCATGAACAGGATGGAGCATGACAAAGTGGAATTTAAGACATACGCAGTTAAACATTTAAAAAAAATAGTTTGTAAAGTAAAACCTTAGTTTACTTGTTCATGAATCAAAAGTTACTGTGTCTATAATGAAATTGTCTACATAAATTTTAGCACAGTTATTCCATTTCTAAGGATTCTAAGGGCATGATTTTATATATATATACATACACACACATGTATACACATGCAAACACATATATAGTATTTTATATCCAAGGATGTTTATGATGGCGTAGCTAACTTTTATTTTTTAAATAAAAAATGAATAAAAAATAAAACTCAGTTTCTATGGCTTTATTCTTTATCAAGCTTTCTATAAGATCGATCATGTTTTCTGTTACTCATTTTTTTCCTCTACTAATTTGAAAGTTTTTCATTCTTTTTCTACTTTGTTACCTTTCAATATTTATGTGCCTTTTTAAATTCTAAAAAGTACATCCTCCTCTGAGCCAATATCAAATCCTTAACTCTGAAAACCGCCCCCATTTTCTTTGTTTTGTCCTATATTTTAGTCCCCTTATTTTAAAATCATTTCTATTCTAGGTTCCAAATGATTAATTCACTATTAGCTGCACCTGTTCTACTGCTTAACATTTCATTTTTTTTTTTAAGGTTGATTTATTTACTTGAGAGAGAGAGAGAACAAGCGTGGGAGGGAACAGTGGAAGGAGAGGGAGAGAGAATCCCAAGTTGACTCCATGCTGATTGTGGAGTCCAACATGGAGCTCGATCTCAGGACTCTGAGATCACTATATGAGCCAAAATCAAGAGTCAGATGCTTAACCGACTATACCACCCAGGTGCCCCTAACATTTCAATTTTTTAAATAAATAATTTCAACCTAGAGAAAGCTTATAAGAATAGGATAAAGAACTTTTTTTCATGATACATTTAAGAGTAAGTGATGCCCTGTCACTTAGGATTATTTCAGGTTGTAATTCTTACAAACAAGGAAATTCTTCTTCAAAATCCAAAGGAACCTCAAAATCAGGAAATTAACATAGATACATAAGTACCATCTAATCAAATTCCATTCTAGTTTTGTCAGTTATCTCAGTAATGCCTTTTGTAGCAAAGGATCAAGCATGGAATCATGCACTGCATATAGTTTTCAGATCTCTTTAGTCTTCTTGAGTCTGGAACAGTTCCTCAGTCTTCCGTGACTTTCATGTTGAAATTTTTGAAGATTATAGCCCAGTTATTTTGTGTGATGTCCTTCAGTTTTTATCATGGCTAGACTCACATAATATATTTTGATAGGAATATCACAGAAGTCATACCATATTCTTCTCATTCTCATTTTTATTTTTTAAATTTTATTATTTTTTTGTGAGGGGAAAAAAAGGTTTTATTGATAAATAGGTTACAGGGAAATAAATAGAGTGACAGTTTGTTGGGGAGTAAAACTCGGACAGGATCTCTATGTTTTCACCTCAGCTCTAGCTTTCAGCCTCCACCTTCCTACACGCCAGTTTGGACAATGAGGCCTTGGTGGGCATGTGCAGCCTCCTCCGGCCCTTGGGGACCTCTGTCTTCCTGGGTTTCTAATTAATTTGTAATTAATAAAGATTTTGTGGAGAAATACTTTGAAGCTATGTAAGTATCCCAGTGTTCATTAAACTTTCACCAAGTAGCTTTAGCCGCTGATGTTTCTTGGCTGAGTTAATTGTTACTCTCATGGCTGTGAAACTGTGATTTGCTGATTTGTTTATTCTACTTCTGTTTATTCATTGGAGGTCTACTGTAGTGAAAAGTTTTCTTTTTTTTCCACAGTTAGATATTCTCTTATTTGTATCAACATGGACTCATAAATTATTTTATTAAATGTATTATAATCCCCTACAATAATTATTTATTTTGATGCTCAAATTATCCAAAATTTGGCTAGGAGTATCTGTACACTGGTGTCTGTGTCTTTGATACTTCCCCATGATTCTTTGAGCATTTTCTTACTTTCTATCCTAAAGATATTCTAGGATCATCTTATACTTTCTTTGATGCAGCCCAGAAAGCAGACATTTTCTAAGGAACCCTGGTTCCTTTCAGTGGAGAGTGGTTATGTAGAAACTAAGATATCAGTGTTAAGTGTAATCATTGCCATTATTCTGAAGTTCTCTCACATTCTCTCTCTTTATGTCTCTCTCTCCATATACATAAATATATAAACATACTTCAATATTTACTTCCCAAACTGTCTATATTGACACTGAGTTTCACTGGTACCTTCATTTCCAATACATTTTATTATTTTCTCTTTCCATGTTTGCCATTACTCTCTCCAACAGTGAAGAAACTGACTCTCATTATCACCAATATACTTATTTATTGCACCAGTCTTACCTTTACATTTTCCTGAAAGGGATTCTTTTTCAACTTTTTTTTTTAATCATTTTTTTAAATTTATTTTCAGCATAACAGTATTCATTGTTTTTGTACCACACCCAGTGCTCCATGCAATCCGTGCCCTCTCTAATACCCACCACCTGGTTCCCCCAACCTCCCACCCCCCCCACCTCTTCAAACCCTTCAGATTGTTTTTCAGAGTCCATAGTCTCTCATTGTTCACCTCCCCTTCCAATTTCCCCCAACTCCCTTCTCCTAACTCCCCATGTCCTCCATGCTATTTGTTATGCTCCACAAATAAGTGAAACCATATGATAATTGACTCTCTCTGCTTGACTTATTTCACTCAGCATAATCTCTTCCAGTCCCATCCATGTTGTCTTCCTTGTAGCTTTCTGAGGCGGGCAGAACTTGTAGAATAGAAAGCACAGCATTTAGGGCTCCTCATTTTATACAATGTTTAGTTCTGACTCTTGTGGGTATGACTTCTTTTTTCCTACCTCCTGACATGTTAAATTCCAGCCTCCAGCCCCTGTGGCCTGTATCTGATTCTTGTACCCCGGTGAGTGATTTCATCTCCTTTTTCTCCTTATGACTTTTAGTTTTCTCTTTGATTCTGGCACCCAGGAATTCCCCTATCTTGTACAGTTGGTTATATATTAAAATAGTTTCATTTTGATTTTTTGTTACATATTAGTGTATATTTAAATATTTTGAACAGGGAAGTCTGTATTGTTTCTAGTAATGAAAAATTTTAAGTGGCTGAAGTGGAGTGCTAAAATAAATTATAATGTAAGATGGAATAACTTTTAACTATTATAAATAATATAGTTGAAATCTAATTAAGAAGATAGGAAATGCTTATAATATTAGGTTAAGAAGCATGATATGAAATTATGGGATGTTAATTATGTAAAACAATAAAAATGACATGTAAGAAAAATATAAGAACGTACTAGAATGTGAAGAGTAAACCTTCTGGTTTGTGGGATCATTATTGAATTAACTTTATTTTCTGTAGAGGTAGCAGAATAGTAACTTTGACAAACATTCCTAAAAATTCCATAGAATTCCTCAAAAATTAATAATATCAATACCAATGGTACTTTATGACTTCAGTGGGGGCTAATTATCTGGATATTGGTTGAAATAAAATACTTTGTTGAGGACTAGGGAAAACTAAGCAATTAAAATTGTGATTTGAATAAGGTGAGAGGGAGCTCAGCAAGATGGTGGAGTAGGGGCCCTAAATTTCAACTGGTCCCAGGAATTCTGCTAGAGAGTTATCAAACCATTCTGAACACCTACAAACTCAACAGGAGATCAAAGAAAAGAACAGCAGCAATTCTATGAAGGGAAAAGCAACCACTCTCCAGAAGGTAGGATGTGTGGAGAAGTAAATCTGAGGTGATATTTGGGAAGATAGACTGTGGGGGAGGGCGGGGGGGAGAGGGAGCCTCTGTCAGCTGGCTACTGGCAAGCAGTAGAGCAGTGGATCACAAAATCGGAACTTTTAAAAGTCGGCTCTGTGGAGGGATGTTGCTCCATTGGCTAAGCGGGGGGGTGGAACCCTTGCCGGAACAGTGTGATCTCAGGGCCTTTGGGGTCACAGAAAGACCAGGGGTACCTGAGTATGGTAGAGCTCCCACATATCAGAGCAGGGATGCTGGCTGCAGAGACAGAGCCAAGGAGTGGGTTCTCAGCTCCGAGTCATCATAAACTGTGATCCGAGGCACAACTGGGCTACTACTCTTTGAGCAGGGACTCCACAAGTGGCAGATCTGGGGAGACTCCACCCCCTTCCTCCACTGGGAGGAGTGGCGGAAGCACACTACAGGAATCTGCTGGATTTGGAAACTCCAAATGGGGCTGTGTGCCAGAGATAGAAACACGTGGTCACAGGCCAGGTGAGCACAGAGCGTGGCTGGAGACCAGGGAGACAGGAGTGATTGGACTGCTTTTCTCTGAGGGCACACTGAGGAGAGGGGCCTGAGCTCTCAGCTATTCTGTGTTGGAGCTATCATCTTCATTCTCATCCTCCAAAGCGGTACGGAAAGCTTTCTGGGAACAAAATCTTGTGGGAACAAAACAGAGCAAATTATTTAGCCTGGCCCCTGCAAGGGCAGTGCAATTCTGCCTGAGCTAGAGAGAATTGAGAATCCTGGCAGTAGGTGCCTCTGCCAGAAGATCAGCAAGAACATCCAGCTAAATCCAAGTTTACCGATCAAGGAGAATGGCAAAACTCCAGTGATAGGGAATACAGCCTGTAGAATTCATGGCTTTTTCCCCATAATTCTTTAAGTCCTTCAAAGTAAATTTTTAAAATTTTCTTTATTTTTTTTCTTTTTTTTTTAAACTTTTCTTCTTTCCTATTTTATTTTTTTAATTTTTTAAACTTTTTTTTTTAAAAGATTTTATTTATTTATTTAACAGAAAGAGAGAGAGATCACAAGTAGGCAGCGTGGCAGACAGAGAGAGGCAGGAAAGCAGGCTCGCTGCAGAGCAGAGAGCCTGACATGGGACTCGATCCCAGCACCCTGAGATCATGACCTGAGCTGAAGGCAGACTTTAACCCACTGAGCCACCCAGGTGCCCCTTTTCTTTCCTATTTTAACCATATTATCAATTCTTTTATAAAAATCTTTTTTTTTAAGATTTTATTTATTTATTTGACAGAGATCACAAGTAGGAAGAGAGGCAGGCAGAGAGAGAGGAAGGTAAGCAGGCTGCCTACTGAGCAAAGAGCTTGATGTGGGGCTCAATCCCAGGACCCTGGGATCATGACATGAGCCAAAGGCAGAGGCTTTAACCCACTGAATCGCCCAAGCGCCCCTAAAAATCTTTTTAAATTTTTATTTTTACAATCATATTCTATCCCTTCATTGTATTTAATCTTACTATATATATATGTGTGTGTGTATATATATATATATATATATATAACATATATTACATATATATATATAACACACACAAGTTTTTATTTTTATAAAATTTGGGGATGCAGTTCTTCAAAAGACCAAAATATACCCTATATCTAGTGTAAGGCTGTGTTGGATTCTCCCGCTGATCACATTATCTCCTTTTTCTTTTTAAAATTTCTTCTTTCTTTTTCAACCAACTTTTTATCTTATGAATTCCTTTTTAAAAATATTTTATTATTTTCATGTTTACAGTCATAGTCCATCCCTTTATCATATTTACCCTTATTTTTTGAATGTGTATGTTTTTATTTCTTTACAATTTTTAGGCAGTTTTTTCTAATAGACCAACATACACCCAAAATCTAGTGTGTGACTCTGTTCTATTCATGAACCTGATCATATTCTTTTTTTACACTTCTTCCCCCTTCTCTCACCATTTCAGGTCACTTCTGATTAAGTTAGTGTATATATTTTTGGGGTTGATGCTACTCTTTAGTATTTTGTTCTCTCATTCATCTATTCTTATCTGGATAAAATGACAAGGTGGAAAAACTCATCACAAAACAAAACAAACAAACAAACAAACAAACAAAACAGGAGGCACTACCAATGGCTAGGGACCTAATCAATATGGACATCAGTAAGACGTCAGAACTAGAATTCAGAATGATGATTAAAAAGATACTAGCTGGGCTTGAAAAAAGCATATAACATACTGGAGAATGCCTTTCTGGAGAAATAAAATCTAACGAAGTTGAAATCAAAAAAGCTATAAAAGAGGTGCAGTAAAAAAATGGAGGCTCTAACTGCTATGATAAATGAGGCAGAAGAGAGAATTAGTGATATAGAAGACCAAATGATGGAGAATAAAGAAGCTGAGCAAGAGAGAGACTGACAACTACTGGATCACGAGGGGAGAATTTGAGAGATAAGTGATACCATAAGATGAAACAATATTAGAATAACTGCGATCAAGACGAAGAAGAAAGAGGGTGGGGGCACAAAGTATACTGGAGCAAATTATAGCAGAGAACTTCCCTAATTTGGGAAAGGAAACAGGCATCAAAACCCAGGAGGCACAGAGAACTCACCTCAAAATCAGTAAAAATAGGTCCAGACCCCATCATCTAATAGTAAAACTTACAAGTCCCAGTGACAAAACGAAAATACTGAAAGCAGCTCGGGATAAGAGATCTGTAACATACAACAGTAGAAACATTTGATTGGAGGCAGACCTATCCACAGAGACCTGGCAGGCCAGAAAGGACTGGCATGCTATATTCAGGGCACAAAACGAGAAAAATATGCAGTCAAGAATACTATATCCATCTAGGCTGTCATTGAAAATAGAAGGAGAGATGAAAAGCTTCCAGGGCAAACAAAACTAAAAGAATTTGCAAACACTAAACCAGCCCTACAGGAAACATTGAAAGGGGTCCTCTAAGCAAAGGAGAGCCTAAAAGGAACAGACCAGAAAGGAACAGAGACAATATACAGTAACAGACACTTTACAGGCAATACAATGGCACTAAATTCATACCTCTCAGTAGTTACCCTGGATGTAAACGGGCTAAATGCCCCAATCAAAAGACAGAGGGAATCAGAACGGATAGAAAAACAAGACCCATCGATATGCTGTCTACAAGAAACTCATTTTAGACCGAAAGACACCTCCAGATTTAAAGTGAGGGGGTGGAAATCCATTTACCATGCTAATGGACATCAAAAGAAAGCTGGGGTGGCAATCCTTATATCAGGTAAATTAGATTTTAAACCAAAGACCATAATAAGAGATGAGGAAGGACCTATATCATACTTAAAGGGCCTATCCAACCAAAAGATCTAGCAATTTTAAATATCAATTTTAAATGCCCCTCACATGGGAGCAGCCAATTATAGAAGCCAATTAATAACAAACTCAAAGAAATACATCAACAATAATACAGTAATAGTAGGGGACTTTAACACCCCCCTCACTGAAATGGACAGGTCATCTAAGCAAAATATCAACAAGGAAATAAAGGGTCTTAAATGACACACTGGACAGGATGGACTTCACAGATATATTCAGAACATTGCATCCCAAAGCAACAGAATACACATTCTTCTCCAGTGCACATGGAACATTCTCCAGAAGAGATCACATCCTGGGTCCCAAATCAGGTCCCAACTGGTACCAAAAGATTGGGATCATTCCCTGCATATTTTTGGACCACAGTGCTTTGAAACTAGAACTCAATCACAAGAGGAAAGTTGGACAGAACTCAAATACGGGGTGGCTAAAGAGCATCCTGCTAAAGAATGAATGCGTCAACCAGGAAATTAAGGAAGAATTTTAAAAAACTCATGGAAACAAATGAAAATGGAAGCACGACTGTTTTTGGAACACAGCAAAGGTGGTCCTCAGAGGAAAGTATATAGCAATATAAGCCTGTCTCAAGAAACAAGAGCGGTCTCAAATACACAACCTAACTGTACACCTAAAGGAGCTGGAGAAAGAACAGCAAAGAGAGCCTACACCCAGTGGGAGAAGAGAAGTAATAAAGATCAGAGCAGAAATCAATGAAATAGAAACCAAAAGAACAGCAGAACAGATCATCGGAACTAGGAGCTGGTTCTTTGAAAGAATTAGTAATATTGATAAACCCCTGGCCAGACTTACCAAAAAGAAAAGAGAAAGGACCCAAATTAATAAAACCATGAATGAAAGAGGAGAGATCACAACCAACACCAAAGAAATACAAACAATTATAAGCACATATTATGAGCAACTATACACCCAGCAAATCCGACAATCTGGAAGAAAATGGATGCATTCCTAGAGGCATATAAACTACCACAACCGAACCAGGAAGAAACAGAAAACCTGAACAGACCCAAAAACAGCAAGGAAATAGAAGCAGTCATCAAAAATCTCCCAACAAACCAGAGCCCAGGGCCAGACGGCTTCCCAGGGGAATGCTACCAAACATTTAAAGAAGAATTAATACCTATTCTCCTGAAAGTGTTCCAAAAAATAGAAATGGAAGGAAAACGTCCAAACTCATTTTATGAGGCCAGCATTACCTTCATCCCAGAACCAGACAAAGACCCCATCAAAAAGGAGAATTACAGGCCAATATTCCTGATGAACATGGATGCAAAAATTCTCACTAAAATACTAGCCAGTAGGATCCAACAGTACATTAAAAGGATTATTCACCACGACCACGTGGGATTTATTCCAGGGCTGCAGGGTTGGTTCAACAACCACAGATCAATCAATGTGATACAATACATTAATAAAAGAACGAACAAGAACCATATGATATTCTCAGTAGATGCTGAAAAAGCATTTGACAAAGTACAGCATCCTTTCTTGATCAGAACTCTTCACAGTGTAGGGATAGGGGGTACATACCTCAACATCATCAAAGCCATCTATGAAAAACCCACCGCAAATATCACTCTCAACGGGGAAAAACTGAGAGCTTTCCCCTAAGGTCAGGAACACAGCAGGGCTGTCCACTATCACCACTGCTATTCAACACAGTCTAGAATTCTAGCCTCAGCAATCAGACAACAAAAAGAAATAAAAGGCGTCCGAATTGGCAAAGAATTGGCAAACTCTCACTCTTTGCAGATGATATGATACTTCATGTGGAAAACCCAAAAGACTCCACTCCAAAAGTGCTAGAACTTGTACAGGAATTCAGTAAAGTGTCAGGATACAAAATCAATGCAGAGAAACCAGCTGCATTTCTATGCACCAAGAGCAAGACACAAGAAAGAGAAATTAAGGAGTCAGTCCCATTTACAATTGCACCCAAAACCATAAGATACTTAGGAATAAACCTAACCAAAGAGGCAAAGAATCTGTACTCAGAAAACTATAAAGTACTCGTGAAAGAAATTGAGGAAGACACAAAGAAATGGAAAAACGTTCCATGCTCATGGATTGGAAGAACAAATATTGTGAAAATGTCTATGCTACCTAAAGCAATCTACACATTTAATGCAATCCCTATCAAAATCCCATCCATTTTTTTCAAAGAAATGGAACAAATAATCCTAAAATTTATATGGAGCCAGAAGAGACCCCAAATACCCAGAGGAATGTTGAAAAAGAAAACCAAAGTTGGCGGCATCACAATTCCAGACTTCAAGCTCTGTTACAAAGCTGTCATCATCAAGACAGTATGGTACTGGCTCAAATACAGACACATAGATCAATGGAACAGAATAGAGAGCCTGGAAATGGACCCTCAACTCTATGGTCAACTAATCTTTGACCAAGCAGGAAAGAACGTCCAGTGGAAAAAAGACAGTCTCTTCAACAAATGGTTTGGGAAAACTGGACAGCCACATGCAGAAGCATGAAGCTGGACCATTTCCTTACACCACACACCAAAAGAGACTCAAAATGATTGAAAGACCTCAATGTGATACAGGAATCCATCAAAATCCTTGAGGAGAACACAGGCAGCAACCTCTTCGACCTCAGCCGCAGCAACTTCTTCCTGGAAATATCACCAAAAGCAAGGGAAGCAAGGGCAAAAAATGATCTCTTGGGTCTTTGTTAAGGTCAAAAGCTTTCGCACAGCAAAGGAAACAGTCAACAAAACCGAAAGACAACTGACAGAATGGGAGAAGATATTTGCAAATGACGTATCAGATAAAGAGCTAGTATCCAAAATCTATAAAGAAGGTATCAAACTCAACACCCAAAGAATAATAATCTGACCAAGAAATGAGCAGATGACATGAACAGATATTTCTGCAAAGAAGACATCCAGATGGCCAACAGACATATGAAAATGTACTCAACATCACTTGGTATCAGGGAAATACAAATCAAAACCACAATGAGATACCACCTCACACCAGTCAGAATGGCTAAAATTAACGAGTCAGGAAATGACAGATGCTGGCGAGGATGCAGAGAAAGGGGAACCCTCCTACACTGTTGGTGGGAATGCAAGCTGGTGCAGCCACTCTGGAAAAATGTATGGAAGTCCCTCAGAAAGTTTAAAAGAGAGTTACCCTACACCCAGCAATTACCCTAAAGATACAATTGCAGTGATCCGAAGGGGCACATGCACACTAATGTTTATAGCAGCAATGTCCACAACAGCCAAACTATGGAAAGAGCCTAGATGTCCATCAACAGATGAATGGATAAAGAATATGTTGTATATATACAACAACATATTATGCAGTCATCAAAACCCCAAAATCTTGCCATTTGCAATGACATGGATGGAATTACAGGGTATTATGCTAAGTGAAATAATTCAATCAGAGAAAGATAATTATCATATGATCTTTCTGATATGACGAATTTGAGCGGCCAGTGGGGGGTCATGGGAGGTGGTGGGGGGAATAAAACAAGATGGCATAGGGAGGGACACAAGTCATAAGAGACTCTTAACTTCATGAAACAAACTGAGGGTTGCTGGGGGATGGGGGAGTAGAGATAGGGTAGCTTGGTGATGGACATTAGGGAGGGTATGTGCTATGGTGAATGCTGTGAAATGTGTAAGCCTGATGATTCACAGACCTGTACCCCTGGGGCAAATAATACACTTTATGCTAATAAATGAGTAGTTATGAGTACTATAAAAAAACATAAATTTATTATCTTATACTTCTGAGTGTCAAGTCCACAATTACTCCTTCTGGGCTAAAAATCAAAGTGTTAGCAAGGCTTTCTTCCTTTTGGAGGATCTAGGCGAGAATCTGATTCCCTCTTTTTTCTAGCTTCTAGTGACCACTTGTGTTTCTTGGCTTGTGACTCCTTCTTCCACCTTCAAGACTCTTTGACTCTCAAATCTTTGCTTCTATATACAGATGGCCAACAGACACAGGAAAAGATGCTCAACATCACTCACCATCAGGGAAATACAAATCAAAACTATACTCACCTCACACCAGTCAGAATGACTAAAATTAACAACACAGGAAACAACCGGTGTTGGTGAGGATGGGGAGAAAGAGAACCCTCTTTCACTGTTGGTGGAATGCAAACTGGTACATCCACTCTGGAAAACTGTATGTAGGTTCCTCAAGAAGTTAAAAGTAGAACTACGCTGTGATGGAGTAATTTCACTACTAGGTATTCAGCCAAAGGATACAAAAATACTGATTCGAAGGGATACATGCACCCTGATGTTTATAGCAGCATTATCAACAATAGCTAAATTATGGAAAGAGCCCAAATGTCCATCAACTGATGAATGAATAAAGATGTGGTATATATATATGCAATGTAATATTGCTCAGCCATAAAAAAGAATGAAATCTTGCCATTTGCAATGACATGAATGGAGCTAGAGAGCATTATGCTAAGTGAAATAAGTCAAAGAAAGACAAGTATCACTTGATTTCACTCATATGTGGAACTTAAGAAACAAAACAAACAATCATAGGGGAAAGAAAGAGAGAGGCAAATCAAGAGGCAAATCTCTAGAGAACAAACTTATGGTTACCAAAAGGGAGGTAGGTGGAAGGATGGGTTAAATAGGTGATGGAGATTAAGGAGTGCACCTGGGATGAGCACCAGGAGTTGTATAGATCTGTTGAATCACTAAACTGTATACCTGAGACTAATATCATACTGTATGTTAACTAACTAGAATTTAAATAAAAAGTTAAGAGGAAAAACCCTTGAAAAAAAGAGAATTCTATAACTCGGAAATTAGCAAAGTACGTTAGTTCTTTAAAATTCTAAATAGTTTTCTTTTAAAAATATATGTTAAGGATGAAAAAAAAAGCACATAAATAAGGAAGAATTTCTGGTGCTCATACAGATTTTAACTAATAGTATTAAGCAAGCCAAAGTCAAGAATGTTCTACAGTTTATGGGAAAATGTCAAGGATAACAGAAAAATATTTACTTGAATCATAAATTGACAAGAATTGCAAGAAATGGGTCCATCCTCCTCACTTCAATTTTGGGAGATACTATCATAACTAAACAATAGAAAGGAAGTAGACATAAGTACACAGATCCTAGTTGCTCCTGTCCCTGCTCATCTTCACTTAGAAAGGGTAGAAGGAATTGAGCCCAAGAAAAATAAGGAATAGTAAGAAGTATCCAGTCTATTTACCATGGTCACAGCCTCTAGGCTCAGCTGGACTATGCAAAGAACTCCATTTCCTTGAGGGACTGGAAGCACTGCAGATGTTCAGAAGGAATGAAGTATGCAATATTAAATCAAAATATCTCCATGCAAGTAAAGCCTCCCACTCAATATCTGCTGCCTTCTTTGCAGGCAACTTGTCACATCTCAGCTTCCATTCTTTAAGCCATGCTTAAGGATTTCTTTTACCCTGGGTAAAGTTGTTCCATTTCATCTCACAAAACTGAAGCCATCTACAAGGCTGCCAACTTCTCTCACTGTTCTGCACAGTTCCAAAGAATAATATTGGAGCAAGGATAGTTTTCATGCTAGCACATAAGTACCTCATTGTTGCTGATACTGTCTTGTTACTTAATGCTTTAATAGGGTCTTATTATGCCAATGGAGCCATCAAAAAGCCATGATTAATGTCTAATCTAAACATACTACACATACAACTTTTTTCCTGATTTGTCTCTCCATCTGTGTCTACAATCTTACTAAAGTTCAAGGAAGCCTTAGCTATATTTGGAAACAAGCTAATCCTATCAGTAGGCCAGGGTTCTCAATAGGAGAAACTTATCCCTGAGGAGACATTAGGCAATGTCTAAAGACATTTTTGGTTTCACAACTCAGAGGGAGTAAGGGAGATTACTGCTGGCATCTAAACGGTACTATCAGGAAACAGTACTAAACATTCTACAATGCACATAACAGCCTGCACAACAGAGAATTATCCAGTCCAAAATGTCAAAAGTGATAAGACTGAGAAAACCTGCAGTAGTCTAACAAAATATTCTAATTCCAAGACTATAAAGTCATTTCGATTTGACATGTATTCTTGGTGTACAGAATTACAGTACCTGCCTTCAAAGACTAAACAATAAATGAAGCAGAATATAAGCCTGTTCTGCATATCTGCCATGCATACATTTAAACTACAGAGATCACCAGCCATCAGATAAAATAATGCACGTTAAAAACATTGTTGACTTTTTAATTATTCCCAAAATACATGTAAGCTATTAATATGAATGAATAAATTAACAAATCATTTAATAAGTATAAGAAAAAGGAGTTACTAATGGTTTCTATGCATAATTTTCATTTATGACTCTGTCTCCAGATTATTTGTTGGCCCCATTTAAGCTTTACCTGCATTTAACATGAAATCCCCTCACCATAACCAGGAAGAATATATATGGAGTCCCTCTTTCATATCAGGAGGTCTGAGCCACACAGCTGATCCTACATAGCTGGAGTGTATATTCCAGATCTGCCTAATGTCCATCATGATGCGCCCACACTGTTGTACTGATTCATGTAAACATTTTGTTTGTTGGGTAACATACTAAGTAGAACCATGAGCAGATACATGGTTTAAAAAACATGTATAACTGAGAGAGTGAAAAAGGAAGAAAACCAGGAACAAACAGAGAGAGAGAAAGAGGTTTTTGTTTCTTCTTCTTTTTTTTTTTTTTTCATCATTAAGGCTTATGCCAGAGATGTTGGGGATAAATTACTTCAGCTGTGTCCTCGCTCTGTCTCTGAAGCCCTGCCATCGTACACAATTTGTGACCTGGTCCTGTATATCTCTTGATCAACTTGTCTATCAGTTAAAATTTGCCATCAAACAAAACTTTTACCAAATGCTACCCTTATGCCCATTGGACTTAAACCAGCTACTCTTCCCCACATTTTATACTCTGAATTAAATTGTGTGTGAAAATTACCTTTTATTGACTTTAGTGAGAGCCTTATACAAAGAACTGAGGGCAGATTTCAACTACCCACTGCCAAAATAGCCCTCTGTCCCATCTGTTGGATGCACATATCATTAAGACTTTTATTATCCTCAGAAATAGAGAACTCATTTTACAGTTAGCTAAAAATCTATCAAAGTCCTTGAAAAGCAGCTCTTACTGGTCCTGGTAACCATTGCAACTCAGCAAATGCTGCTAAAGAACCAGACTAGCAATAGATATCAAAAGTATAAAATGTTTCTAAATGATAGCACCAAAATGTAATTCCATGTCTATAAATTCATACTTTACATTAAACTGTTCAAAGAAAATCTATCTACTGTGCCTCCAAAAGCAGAGAAATTTTAAAATTAAAGTTTTAAAGGAATATTAAGAAAATTTCCTCAGAAACATTGGAAAGACATAATGTCTTACAGAAACCACTATGAAGTAAAGACATGGCATAAGACATGGCATCAGAAGAAATCAAGAACTTTCTTGGAAATGAAAAAGTTGTAAAGGGCTTAACCATTAGGGGCCCAGGGAGAAGTAATGACCTTTTACCAGAAGAAGAGAATAAAATCATGGAAGCCTAATATGGCTTTTTACAGTTCTGCTTACAATTATGCACTAGACAATTTACCCCTTGTGGATGAGTTCCTAAAGCCTGCTGAGATGTTGCACTCAGAGAATGAATACATGCTGTTTTTTCTTCTGCTGTGGTTCATTTTTATTAAAACAAAAAACTCACAACAACTAAAAAAAAATTTCACTTTTGCTGAATTTTACTCTTTCCGAAAAGACTGACAGCATGGATGAACATTTGTCCAATATTTGTAGTAAGTCCAACAATAAAAGACAATGGTTTATACATTCATGCCCAGTCAATGTCCTATGGGCTGGAATTCATAAAACAAAGGCAGCAGATGGCATACCTAAATTTAATTTGCTATTTGATTTATCCTTGTGTTACCATTCTGAAATGCAGACACTGAATGTTTTCTAACACTGTTAGAAAACATAAGACCATGCTTTGAGGAAGTTTATCATATAATCTGATGCTGGATCATCAATCCTGAAAAATGAAAACTATATCCTATCCACAGAGGCGCTCTCCTCAGATTAAGGGGAACCTGTCAACAGCCAATATTCCATGCGTCAGGGATGCCATTTCATGTAGTTTGGAATCACCACTCATGGCAATAGAGCAATACCAGACGTCATCAAAAGGGAGAATGTGCTTTTGATTCTGCTGGTCTAATTTGAAATTATCAGGGACATTTCTTGTGTTTCATCCTTACTTTCCAATGTTTCCTGAGAAAACTGGTGTTTTGGTGTTTTTTGTTTTTTGTTTTTTTTTTTTATTAATGTGATCACTTTTCCTTGTGGGTTCTTCTCTTGAACACTGCGCTACCATCTTTGATTGCCTATTAGTATGTATACAGACCAATATTCTAGGCTACCACATTCTAAAATGAGAACTTCTTAAGCCTTATGTTACTGCTTCTGGCAGCTGTCAAAATAACTCCTGCTGACATCATGTTTAACAGACTTGCCTCGGATCAATGTTGGGAAACAGCATGCAGTGTCACAAAATTAGGTCATTAATTGTGAAGCAACCTCAACCCTCCTTGTATTTGGAGACAAAAACTTTCGAGGTAAAAGGAAACTGAGCAATCAAAGAGTCTGAATCTTTTTTTTTTTTTAATCTCAAGTTGTCAATTTAGGTATTTAATTCTCAAAATTCTTTGGAAGGATTTTATTATTTTAAAAGTACAGTGATAAGGTATTTAGTTCTTCTAAGGGACTGTAGAACATTCCAGCATAAAACATATCCCTCCTAACAGAGGAAAACTCAAGTGCAAATATCCATTGTACTGGTTTTCTTAAGCACTTAAATGTCAACTTTTTCTAATGACTCCAGGAGAATCTGTTGTCAACCTGTTACCCTCAAATATCAACCAGAATAGTCATCATAGGGTTAGCCTATCAAATGACCTCAAGTAATATAATAGCAATGTAAGAGTCTCAATGAGTTAGAGTCTGGGAACAGAAAAAACAATCCGGTAGTTAGAACCAGACTGCCAAATGACAGCATCAGCTGCATTATCTGTGTGCCTGGAGGTTGCCCTTCCAAACTAATTTTAAGAATAAATTGAAATTGAACTGGAGCCATGCAAAGTAGAACACAGACCTTTTCGAAGATTCATATCGGGTAAATATTAAAGAGGTTGTCAGAAAATACTGACATTTTCTTTTTTGAATTGATTGTATGCTTTTATTTCTCTACCCATACAGCATTTCATATTATTTACATTTTATTTATTAAAACCCTGCCCTTCCCTCAAAAGGCTTTAAGGGACTTTCATGTTATGTCACAGCATATTAAGAATAAAGATAATTCCCCACTATCTTACAAACAGCATAAAACAAATATTTCATGTATTTGAATTAAAGGTAGAAATGTACATCTTCCCACAAGTTTGTTTTCAATAAAATAAAGACATTAATATGGAAATATAACATTTAATTTATTCATTTAATAATTAGAAATACCTTGGAATTTCTTCTTAAAATCCATAACCTAATATACAAATATCAAAATATTAAGATGGCCTATAAGAATTAACAAAGATAAATGTAGGTGCAAAAATAGGTTGATTTATTTAGCACCATTCCAATTTACCTCCCCACTCTTCTGTCCTGATTAATTGCCCTCAGCAAGGAGCTGGAGCCTAGTTATGCTGTTTCCTTAATTCCTGTTGATGGAGTGTTGATATAAGGATAGAAAGAAAACCAACTGCCTTTGAACTAACCCATTCTTCAAGAGTTAATCAATCATAACCTGTCCATTTTAATTATCTCCCAAATTCCAAATAGAGATATGTTTGCAGTTTCCAAATATTTGCTTGATTAAAGATGTTTTCCTTATTTCAATAAGGAACTTCAAATTGATGAGTTAGGTGGTAAGATTTATGGGATGAAGTATCCCAGTTTATCTTCCAGTTTTCAAAAATTCTGGTCTGCAATTCAATAACAAACAACATTCCCCCCAGAGATATGCAGACTATTCCCATTAATGATGATGCTCATGTTTAAAAACATATGTATATATATATCTCAACATCAGTAGATCTCAGAGAGAAAAGCCTGCCAAGAAAATGTTTACTAGCCTCCCTCTTCATATCCATAAAAAAAACAGTTTATTGGAATATTAAATATAATTACACAAAGCTAACAGGCCATTGGTGCACCTGGATAACATTTTCTGGTTGTTTTTGCCCTCCTTGGAGCAATACCAACAGATCGGGTCATCAATCAGTTATACCCATCAAGTTACAGGGAAATTCTGGCTGCCTCACAAACAACCAGACAGTTCAGTTAAGATAAGGATTTTAGCAGAATTTTCCCTGAATTGACTAAACTAATTAGTTGTCTTAATTAGATGCACACAAAAACAAAAGCTAACTCTTCCTGGAAATAATTCCCCATTTAGGAGCTGTGTTTGTAACATCAGAATCAAAGCACCAAAGTTCTCCTCTCATAGACCTTTCATGGTCTAGCAATGATGATATAATATGATGATAATGATGACTATGATGATGATGATAATACAAGATTTCTGAAAAAAATACTTTTTATATAAAATTTCTCCTATTTAATATCAACAGATGCAAATACATGTACAAAGTACTTTTAAGACTTTAAAAAGTCAGTTAAAACTGTTTTCTCTGACATAACAGAAATTATACATTCCCTAATTCATCTCTTCTCCCATAGATCATTCAGTCCTTTAACAATGAAGAAGAGCCCTCACCCACTGGTTCAATATAGCTTGCAAGTTGAGAGAATGGTTTACCCAGAATCATCAATTGACCCAATTATTAAATCCACACTTCAAAATAAAGAAGGAAGATGTCAAGAAAACTATTCCTTTAATATTTGTAACTAACCACTTCCATGCCTGGCACAGCAGGGCCTGAAGAGCAGAAATCAAGCTCTTTTCATCTCTGAGTACTCCACAGCACTTAACCCAGTGACCTTAACATTGAAGTCACAATAAACTCTTCAGCCTCGAACAAAACAGACCAAGAATGTACAGAACCAAACTTTTAAGTTAATGTGACTCCATTTATGAACTCAGTCTAGAGTTTCCCAAAATGTGTTCCCAAAATCACCGGTCCTAATTGATGCTTTTGAAGAAATATGTTTCACAGCCAAAAATACTGGAATGTAGCAATGGTCCTAAGTCTTCTAATTTTACCTAGACTTAACCAACCTGGCACTCTACTGTGAGATACATTTGGGAAATGCTGTCAGGGTCCCTTTTTGATGATTTACCATACATATTTTAAGAGTCTTTAGACTCTAAAAAGCCCCCCTAAAGGAGCTTGTTTGTTTTAGTGTAAAGCAAACACATTTGACTTCAGAACCCTTTCTTATTTAACACCATGGAAGGTGTTTGGAGAAATGTTTTTCCAAAAACTGAGACATCCTATAGGATGAATTATAACACCATGGGGCAGTTTACAGACTCTCCACAATCTCACGCTGTTACATGAAACACAAACAGACACAAAGGTGCCTCTGGGTTTATTAATCACCAAGCTGTACATAAAAAAGAAGAATTTGAATATATAAACATGTGATGGGAAGCAGAAATTTCAATATCTATGGAAAAATTATTACAACTAACAAAAACAAATTTTAATTACTAACTGAAAATCCTAATTGTCCTCCTCTTGCATTCACAAAGCATCAACTAAAATAAACTGTTTACTATGTTTAAGTCCCAAGATCACACGTCATCCACAAATGATTTATCCCCTTTAGTGTATATTTGTCACTCCTTTTAACTGGCCAGATCTGAACCCCTGCTCTAAGTTTGGAGAATGTTCTAGCTAAAGAGCAATACAAGGCTCCCATTATTTAAGTTAAAATTTGAAATCCAACTTTCCCAGCCTCTCTAGAAGCTAGGGCACTGACCTAAGATCTTGACCTTGACTAACTGCTTAAGATCATCCTGGGAAGGGTAACAATATAAACAGTAATAGCTACATTAGATATTTTGCATGAGGTGTATACTAAGGTTCCAGGGGGTGGTCAAATGACTTAGGCTTGGCCAATCAGCACATCTCACCATCCTGACTATAGAATTGCCTCAAGGACAGAGAAGTTAGTCCACTAGGATTTAACTGAAGATCTGGGTTAAATTTTTGAGAAGAAATTAGTTTTCCAATAGATATATACACACACACATACACATATATATTATATGTATATATGTATGTGTATATACATATGTATGCATATATAAATATGTGTATATATATGTATATGTGTGTATATCTTTGTAAAAATATAAACATCATCAACTGAACTTGTGAAGCCAGCACTATCGCTGAGCACTCCAGCTGCATGAATAATGAGTTTTCTCTTTCATTCAGCTAGTTTAGACCAGCGTTGTTATGCATGATAGAATTGCCATAGTCTCTCTCCTTGCAGGCCATGGTACAGTTTATACAGTAGCTAATAGATCCTGTTGTAACTGTATTATTGTCTCAGGGAAAGTGAAACCGTCAATACCGAAATTGAAGAAGAAAGCTACCTGTCTCTCTAAAGCAGATATTGATAGTTTATGGAATCTTCAGCTAGTTGGGTATGGTACCCTAGAGAGGAATGGCTGAGGTCAATGTTACAGATTAGTTTCATCATGCTTCTTAGAGTCATGTTGATACTAACCTTAATTAAATACAACACTGAATGAATTTGGTCCTAGCCCCTGTCAGTAAGATTAATCAGAGTGACCAACAGAGCACCATACTCATGAGAAAATTCACCAGAAGTCAAGAGCATATAAAAAAGGGTAGATATTGTTGAGAAAATTCTCCATGGATCCCTCTCTTTCAGCACATACTACGACAGATTTTATTCTGGACTATCTTTTCCAAAAATGTTTATATAGCAAAGAGTTTAGAAAACATCTCCCTTTGCGGCAAAGGGAAGTTCTGTTTGCCCTATAGGACAATAAAGCTAATGTCTCCTGTAAGACAAAAGTTGAGCAGATTTGCTAGCAGCTGCCTCGTGAGATTGAGAGTTTCTTAAACTCAGTATACCTCAACTGTGACACAAACCTCTGCACCCAGTATCTAGCTGGAACGCCTTTACATCATCCCCCATAGGACAGGGAAATTAAAGGACTGACACACAAAGTCTATGCTGTCTGCTAGACCATGCATAATAAAGCCCTTTGCTTCTGACCCAGAAGTTTCACGTCTTCTGCCAGCTCTATGAAACCACAACAGGATAACTTTGTATCTTGTAGGTAGGATAAAAACTCAGACCCTTCCACTTTTCGACAAAGACCCAGATTAATATATAGAGATGACATATGTAAGAGCTGAAGACTAAATATTGTAATTATATCAGTTCTCCCCAAATTGATCTATAGATTCAGTGCAATCCCAATCAAAATTCCAGTAAGATTTTTCATTGAAATTGATAAGTTAATACTAAAATATAAATAGAAAGGTAAAGTAGGGGCGCCTGGGTGGCTCAGTGGGTTAAGCCGCTGCCTTCGGCTCGGGTCATGATCTCAGAGTCCTGGGATCGAGCCCCGCATCGGGCTCTCTGCCCGGCAGGGAGCCTGCTTCCTCCTCTCTCTCTGCCTGCCTCTCTGCCTGCTTGTGATCTCTCTGTCAAATAAATAAATAAAATCTTTAAAAAAAAAAAAAAAAAAAAAAAAAAAGAAAGGTAAAGTATTTGGAATCAAACTTGAAAAAGAATGAAGTTGTGGGATTTACATATTATTTGACCTTAAGTCTTACTATAAAGTAAAATAATCAAGACACTGTAATAATTGTATAAAACTAGACAAATAGTTCAATGGGACATAATAGAAAGTCCAAAATTACACCACATATATATGGCCAAATAACTTTTGACATAGAAACCAAAGTTAATTAAATGGGTAAAGAAGTCTTCTCTATATATAGTACTGGATCTCCTGGATATCCATATATTAAAAGTTTTGTTGATCAGGGTACCTGGGTGGCTCGGTCGGTTAAGCGGCTGCCTTCAGCTCAGGTAATGACCCTGGGGTCCTGGGATCGAGCCCTGTATCAGGCTCTCTGCTCAGCTGAGAGCCTGCTTCTCCCTCTCCTTCTGTCTGCCACTCTGACTACTTGCATGCTCTCTCTCTGTCAAATAAATAAATAAAATCTAAATAAATAAGTAAATGAAATTTTGTTGATCCCTACCTTATACCATACATAAGACCCAAATGACAAAGCTCTTTATAAGAAAATGTAAGCAAATATGTTTGAGACCTTGGGATAGGAAAGATTGCTTGGAAAGAACGTAAAAGGCATGAACTATAAAGAAAAAACATGGATAAACTGAAACTTCATCAAAATTTAAAACTTCTGCTCATCAAAAGATAAAATTGAGAAAATGAAAATAGAAGTTACATACTGAGAAGAAATATTCGTGATATACATTTCTAATAAAGGACTTGTATCCAGAATACATAAAGAACTGCTCCAATGCAATAACAAAGCCAAATAACAAATTTCTTTAAAAAGGCAAATAACTTCAACAGATCCTTCACAAAAAAAGATTTACAAATGGTCCTATATATATGAAAAAATATTCAACATCATTAGTATCAGGGAAATACAAATTAAAAGCACAATTAGATAACACAGCATACTCTCCAGAATTGTCAAAATTAAAGACTAATAATACCAAAATCCTAGAGAAAATGGAGAGCTACTGGACACTGGTAGAAGCTTAAAATGGAACAACTACTGGACACTGATAGAAGCCTAAAATGGAACAACTACTATGGGAAAATGTTTGACAGATTCTTATAATGTTAAACCCTCACCTACATTAATATTTAGCAATTCCACTCTCAAGATATTTACTCCCCCAAAGTGAAAACATGCCAACAAAAAGGTCTGTACAAAAATGTTTACTGCAGCTCTATTCATAGTAACACCAAATTGGAAACAACACAAATATCCATCAACAGGAAAATGGATAAACAAATTGTGGTATATTCATACAATAAAACATTACTTAATATTAAAGAACAAGTTAATAATGCAAACAAAAATACTAATGTGTCATAAAAACAGTACCTTGAATGAAAGAATCCATACACAAAGGAATATTTTGGTATGACCTTATTTACATGAAGTTTTGCCTGAAGTACAGGCAAAACTAATATATGAAGCTAGAGATCCAAATATTGATTTCCTGAGGGGAAAACAGAAAGAGACTGGAATGGTGCTCAAAAGAACTTCTTAGGGTGATGAAAATGTTCTATACCTTCACTGGGATCTTTGTTACATGAATGTATGCATTTGTCAAAAGTCATCAGCTGTTACACTTAAATCATTGTATGTTATTCTCAATTCAAAATGAAAAAAATACTACAAAAAAATGACTAAAAAATGTATTTTATTTAAAACTCATTTAGCTCCCAACTATTCAAGGTCTGACATCTAAACTAGATGGGTTGAACTTGAGATTATTTGCTCTGTATCCACAGGTGTTGAGAGAGATATCCTCTCTGACTTTACACAGCTACCAAGGCAATAATGCTAGGAAAACTATTAATCAAAATTTGATAGTGCCTATCTGCAATCAGAAGAAGAAAACAAAGAACACCTTGGACTATAAAAGCAGGTAAAACACACCCAAAGGATCTAGTCAGTCACAATGTTGATGTTCTTGCTTCTTGTGACTCTGGCCCTAGCATCTTCTCACCATTCTGGTGAGCACTTTGAAGGGTAAGTAAGCAACTCCTTAAAAGGGTAACTCCTCTTCCTTGCTATCCCAAAAATTTGAATGCACTACCCAATTTTAAATTTTGTCTTCTTCTGCTATCTCACCATTCAGTGAGAAGGTGTTCCGGGTCAATGTTGAAGACGAAAATCACATCAACTTACTCCGTAAGTTGGCCAGCACCACCCAGGTAAGTAATGATCCTGTAATACAGGTTTGCTTTACACTTACTTTAAAATCTTAGAATGCACTGTGATTCCATCAAAGGAAGAATGACTAAAATATTAACCATAGCAAGAAATAACTTGAAAAACATTTAATGCCACAATACCTTCTTTTTCTGCCTAAATTAGATTGCCATGGCCCTATAGTATTATAAACCCATGAAAACTTTTTAAGGAGCTGACAGGACATGACAACTAGATGAGATGGAACTGTCACAAAGGTCACAGTACATCTAATGTACAGTCACTTCCCTTCTAAGGCAAAAGTGAAAAATGATCAACTTGGATATTACTGAAAAACTGGGCTTCTGTCCAACTTGAAATTCATTTCCACATCCCATGTATCATCTGTTCCCTTTGATTTTCTTTCATTCCAAATCAAACAGCTTGAGTTTTCATGACCTTGATTCAGGCCCTCTTAACGATATGACATGAAGGGGTGGGGGGGGGGCAAAGGAGGTAAAAGCCATGAATGATTTCCATATTTGTTTTTACTTTCAATAAACCAAAATCTCTATGCTAATTTTAAAAAATCCACTGTATATGAGGTGAGAACTGATATTTTTTTTTAAGATTTTATTTATTTATTTGACAGAGATCACAAGTAGGCAGAGAGGCCGGCAGAGAGAGAGGGAGGAGGAAGCAGGTTCCCTGCGGAGCAGAGAGCCCGATGTGGGGCTCGATCCCAGGACCCTGGGATCATGACCCGAGCCGAAGGCAGAGGCTTTAACCCACTGAGCCACCCAGGCGCCCAGAGAACTGATATTTTTAATTACATATGCACTTAGCAGGAAGCTATTGCTGACCACAAATGGTTCACTTGGGCCAAACCTGTTTCCTCATGAAATATAAACCAAAATAATTTGCTAGCCCCTAAATATCCGTCTCCTATCTATATCTACATCTATATCTATATCTACCTTTTTATAGGTTTTTTCTTTTAGCTTTTAAGGTATGGGGAGAAAAAAGAAGATACAGTATCATAATCTGAAACAGATTCAAAAGTTTAGAATTTAAAGAAAATAAAGTCATTTATTCCAACTCAAACCTGGAATTTCCTCCATAGAAATATCATCCCTGGTTGCTAGTCCCAATAACACCTGCTTGAGCACCTCCAGGGATAGCAGGAATACTGCTTTCAAAGTAGCCCATTTGCCTTACAAGTCATTCCAATTGTTATATGAAGCTAAAAGCTACCTTCTCCAACTCTAGCCCATTGGACCTAGCTGAGCCAAATAGTGTCGCACTCTCTAAAATTTTTTTATTTTATTTTTATTTATTTTTAATTTATTTCTTTTCAGCGTAACAGAATTCATTGTTTATGCACCACACCCAGTGCTCCAAGCAATACATGCCCTCCATAATACCCACCACCTGACTCCCCCAACCTCCCATCCCCCGCCTCTTCAAAACCCTCAGATTGTTTTTCAGAGCCCATAGTCTCTCATGGTTCATCTCCCCTTCCCATTTCCCTCAACTCCCTTCTCCTCTCCATCTCCCCATGTCCTCCATGTTATTTGTCATGCTCCACAAATAAGTGAAACCATATGATAACTGACTCTCTCTGCTTGACTTATTTCACTCAGCATAATCTCTTCCAGTCCCGTCCATGTTGCTACAAAAGTTGGGTACTCATCCTTTCTGATGGAGGCATAATACTTCACAGTGTATATGGACCACATCTTCCTTATCCATTCATCCGTTGAGGGGCATCTTGGTTCTTTCCACAGTTTGGCGACCGTGGCCATTGCTGCTATAAACATTGGGGTACAGATGGCCCTTCACCCTCTAAAATTTATTTATTCTAGGTCTTCTATAATTTCTCTTAGCATGGGTTTACAGACACCTGATCATTTTGGTCACCTCTGGATATAGCTCAATCTTTCTGTCTATATTTCTTTTTTAAAATGTAGCTTTCAGAATTGACAATGGACCCCTAGCTATGCTCTGATTAATACATATTGCAGGACCATTGCCTGTCTTCATCCGTAAAACAGACATTTATTAAGGGGGCCTGAGATTCTTTTCAACATCTTGAACAGTTTACAGAATAATCTTAGGTTGTAACAAATATATTGGCCAATTGAAACCATTAGGTTATTCTTTTTTCACATGAATCACCCTCAAACAAGATACTACTTCTTCTTGCCTAATTTATTTTTTAACCTAAATGCAGGATTTTGGATTTACCCTGTTAAAATGTATCTTTATAGCCTGTTTTCATTATGTTGAGATCATTTTTATAATGAATTCAGTCACCCAGGGGAATAATTCTTCCCCCTAACTTTATATTACCAGCAAGTTTGACAAGCATGCCTTTCCAACTTTTATCTTTGTCACTGATAAAAATATTAGGTCAATCAGGGGTCACCATAGAATTAGAGGCTTCCTTCATGGCTTATTCATTCAATACGTACTTATCATGAGTTTCCAATGTGTTAAGTACTGAAAGTGATGCATTAACCAACCATCCTCAGGTAAGTTTGCTCAAGTATCCACATTACTGTTAGCTGTAGCTAACGTTGTATTTTCCCACTTATAAAGAAGAATATAAATGCAGAGGCTTGGTCAAATGTTTTGCTAAGATACAGATTCAGCATTCCATCAGGATAGTGGTCTTTTTCCATAATAAGATGAAGTTCATTAGGCCTGACTCACTCTTGCTTTAAACCATGTTGGCTCCCAGGGATCATAGCTTCCTTTTCTGAACATTCACAATCCATCTGCTTCCAGTTTACTCTGCAGCTTTGCCAGAATCCACGCCAGGCCCCAAGGAGCTCCTGCTTCTGGAATTCACCTGTTTTCCTATTTCTGAAATCCAAGATTTACCCCCTCCACTCTTTAGTGATTCCTTCAAGCTCTGATTCCTCCAAGGATGCTGAGAAAGTTCTGCAGTCACACGTGCAGTGATTTTTTTAGTTACCTAAGATTCAGCATTTTAAAATAGTCAAGAGCAGAGAACCTGAACTCAGACTCCTGGATTCAATTCCTGGCTCTACCACTTGCTAGCTGGACCTTGGACACCTCTCTGGGTCTCAACTTTCTCATTTGTCAAATGAGAAGAATAGTATTTACCTTATAGGATTGTTGTGAGATTTAAAAGACTTACATTAAGTCCTTTAAATCTTTAAATCACTTAGAAAGAACTTATATAATGATATCTATAAAAGTATTTGTTATTATTACCATCTTTAGAACTGGAACCTTGAATGCAATTTACATGGCCACTATAATCCTTTCTCTACTCATCTACCTTAGGCCTCAATATTCTCTTTCCAAAGAAGATGTTTCTGCTAAAAATCCTAACATGTGAAAATTTTTTTACTTATGGTAATTTTATCTCTCCGGAAATAGAAGAAACAAGAAAGAGTATACCCCCTGAGAAAAGACAAAAGTCAAACAATAGTTAAATAGAGTGACTTTCTCTCTTCCAGCTGCAAACACCAAGCTTTAGCTTCAAGCAATGGGACTGCATATTTGTTCTTTATTCATTTTATTTCCAACATGAATGAAAAGATTTTTATTCTCCTCAGCAATCTTGCAAGTGCAGCATAGTCTGGACTGTAGCCTTCCTGATAAGATCATTACAAGGGCATCTAGTCTTTGTATTCATCCTTGGCCATGTGTCCTTCCTCCCAGCTTTTGAACATATCCTTTTACAAGCTGAATGTACAGGAGAGCTGTGACCACATGGGACTCTGGTAGCCTCCCCTTTTCATCTGTAATTATACAGTAAGTGTTTTATTTCATCTTGCAATCAGAGTTGCACTTGTTCCTTTATTGGAGACATTAACCACAAAACCTACTCTCTTTTCTCTATACTTTCTTGAACCCTGTTTCTCTATGATAAGGTGCAAGTTAATCTATGGCCAAAGTAACATGGTTACAGTCTTCCAGGGTTCCCATTACCCCCACTATACTTTTCTACTAAGTTCTTCCCTGCTCTCTGGAACTAAGCCTCAATTAGAAGTCACTTCTTCTTCCAAGAGGAAAAGAAAATTCCACTATATAAATGAAAAGTCCATCAGATGTTCAACTTAGAGTCAAATGCAATGTGAAGAAACAAATTTATATAAATTTATAAAGAATCAAAGACTCCTGATACCAATATTTATTTTCTTCTAAGCCCTAAAAGAATGTATAGTGGATACACTACTTTATCTTGCTTTTATGCTGGTCTTTTAATATATTTAAGAAAGGCTCTTTAGTTATTAGCCAGCTGGCTGATTAAGTTGACATTCCCACAGTGTTATCACGTAAAGATACCCCATTACCGGGGCGCCTGGGTGGCTCAGTGAGTTAAAGCCTCTGCCTTCGGCTCAGGTCATGATCCCAGGGTCCTGGGATGGAGCCCCACATCAGGTTCTCTGCCTGACGGGGAGCCTGCTTCCTCCTCTCTCTCTGCCTCCCTCTCTGCCTACTTGTGATCTCTGTCTGTCAAATAAATAAATAAAATCTTTAAAAAAAAAAAGTACCCCATTACCTTCCAACAAATGTTCTTTATGATTTTTTATAACTCAGCTTCCTAGAATTATAATTTTATAACCTCCATTTTATAAATTATTAATACATAATTCAATTCCCCATATCTCATATCATCTTTTGCTCTATTTCCATATTTCAGATATAGATCTCACTCACAAGGTCTTGGTAATTAGTGAAATGTATATTTACTTCCTTGTGATAACATTTTGAGTTTATTATTTGTATCCATACTTCATGTAATGGTGAACATCTATGAGGCTATAGAGTTGCTCCTGATTTTTGGCTCCACTTCTCCTAAGAAGGACTGGGAATTAACTTCAGTATAGTAAGTCTGAATCACACCTGGAAAACTTCATACTGCTGGATGTTGGTATATATGTTGATCAATCTTCTCCATGTCAAAATGAAATCTTAAGGTACCTCAGGTTAGGTCTGCAAGTTTTCTGTCGAACATTTTCATGAGATTTATCTACCCCATTTTAAATAATCCATCATTCTCCCTACAGAATCTTAAAAGTCTCTCCCTCTGTGTGTATCTCTCTCTCTCTCTCTCCTCTCTCTCTGTACATATATAGAGATATGTATATGTAGATATGCAGATAAATATAAAGAAGGAAAGAGATCAATCTCCCAATAACTAGGAGAACCAAGACCAATGAGCAAGAAATAAGACGTTAGGAAAGGCAACTTTCAACTTAATATAGCAAAGAAAACCCATTCATAAAGCAATTAGGCTATTCTGAAGTGATACTAAATGTACTCAAGATTGTATTAAAACCATCACCAAGACAGTATGCAGCTATATGCTGCTGTACATGAAAAGCTAGTATCTTAATATAGATTCTTCAAAGCAGAATCTTAGACAAAGATTTCAGGCCAAGGATTTTGTTTGGGAAATATAGGGAATACTGGTAGAGGAGTGAGAAGTGATGTAGAGAAGGGAAGGCAGCTAACAAAAGGGATACTATTAAGACAGTTACCACAGAGTATGACTAGAGCTTAATCCAACAGAGAACTCAAGGAATGGGTGTGCAAATCATACACCTTAGAATTATTTATCCCACCTGAGAAACAAGGGAATTGGAGTATTTAGACATCTACTTTCCAGGGTCACTGGTTGAGCACGTCTCTGGAAAGAGTTTTGTTTGTTTGTTTGTTTGTTTGTTTTTTGCCATCCCCTGCTTACCGCAAGCTGTTAGCTTGGCCTTTTCCAGTTCTAGGGGAAAGAGCTTTCAAACACAGAGATGCATATCTTGGCAGTGGGGAGTTCCCTGAGTATGCCAAAAGGTCCCCGCATTATGTATGGGTGCAGCTCTGTCAAGTTGCCTACAGATGCCTGGAGGGCTTTATGTGCTCTACCAATTCTAAACCTCTGCGTCTATAATAAAGATATACATCCCTGTCCCATCCCATCTTGGAATGATAAGCATTTATTAGAAACACAAATTCAGTTAACTTTTAAAAATATACTTTCTTCCATAATGTGCTTGTCTTCAGTGTCCTTCTCTTTATAGTGTTGGCTAACTAGAATTCATCACCAGCCCCTAGCTTTTTCTGTTCTTATCATGGCATGTCTTTGTATTTCCCCTACTGTCTTTTAACCTTTCATCTTTATCCTCTCATCTTTGACTCACTAGATCACATTGTGTAGCCAATCCTTATCAAATCATCAATACTGTCTCCTTTAAACACCTTAGTGACAACCACGCTCATATTTTTCTTCTGGAATCCCTTCTGATATTGTCCCAATGTCCCTGCCTTGTACTGCCCTGATACACTCTATAGCCCTGACTCATGACTCAGCACCCACTAGACATCTACAGTGGTCTGAAGATTACCAGGACAGGACATAGATTATTGGATTCTCCATAGGCAAGTGTATCTGAAATTGAGTCATCTTAATATCTTACCTATTAGTTTCTATTAAATGACCTCTAAGTCTTGCCAAAACTCGCTTCTAAGTTTCCAAGCAATGGTCCTAAATATCACCTGTCACACCTCCAGCCTGAGACCAGCTCATAAATACCTACACAGGGATTGGGTGAGAAACAGAGGCAGAGAAAGACCCATTGTCAGGCTCATCTCAAGCTCACTTTCCTCTGCTCAAGGAAGAAACAAGAAAACAGAAACCTGAGAGAGACATCACATCCTTGGTTAATGTTTTTCGATGGAAAAAGGAGATTTGAAACCACACATCCACAAAGAAAAAGATTAGAATTATCAAATATGTTATTCTGTTATTTTTGTGCATAATTTTCTTCAAAATCTCCCCCATAAGAACAGAAGCTATGTTTGATTTGCTCACTAGTGTACTCCTAGTCTCAGGCACAAAGCCTAGCACATAGTAGGTCCTTAGTAAAGGCTGATGAATAACTGAACAAATGAAAATATCTGGATCTTTGAGAGCATTTTGTTTCTGGCCATGACGACAAGATGACCACTGGAGAAAGATGTACTTTCCTTTCCAATATATCCTCCACAGGTCAGAGATGTAGATCCTGGTTCTGCACATTACTGTGAGTGCTGAGTTCCAAGTACAAATTAATAAAATAAATCATTTAAAAAGTAAAAAGGAAAGGTCAGTTTCTTTCTATTAAATTTTGTGGCTGTAGTTAATTCATCATCATTCATTCAGAACATTTATCCATTATCACAAACATTACTATCACAATAAGCAATTGCTCCAGAAAATCAATAAATAGAATAAGAGCCATTATAAAATACTGGTATTATGGGAAATTAACTAGCATTATGGGAAATAATTATATGTTCTTCATGCTTGATGATAATCAGTTAAGGCCATGTATATATATGTAAACATTTTATTGACATACTGCTTGGTCCCAACTCTTGTTCACTCAAGGAGATATTTTTAAGAGATTTCATAGATAATTTGAGTTTGAAAATAACTCAATGGAGTAGAGTAAGAGTGTGCTTGCTGATGATAATTCACCCATTGAATTATAGGTGTCAAACATAATATATTTTACTCCTTATTCAGATTGACTTCTGGAAACCGGATTCTGTCACACAAATCAAACCTCACACTACAGTTGACTTCCGTGTAAAAGCAGAAGATATTTTCACTGTGGAAGATTTTCTGGAGCAGAATGAACTAAAATATGAGTAAGTTTATGTTTTATAGCTATTAAAATTCTCTCCTATGTATGCTCTCATCTGAGCCTCTGAATAACCCTGGGAAAGTAAAAGTAAGACCAAGACCATGGCTTCCCTGAGGCCCCACAAATAGCTGATGGCAAAACTGGCCCTAGATTCCAAATTGTAAGACTTTAAGCCTGGTAGATATTTTGTTTAGTTCTTATTCCAATTAAAAAAAAAAAAAAACGGTTTTGACTCCTGAACCCCAATTCAGCAAGATATCTGACCTGCTAAATGGTTATATATAGACTATAGGCCAAACCAATGAACACTGTTATCAGCTAGACACAGTTTTAGTCCCAAATAATATCAAGTCTTCCTTCCAACTGAGCAACAGACCTATTAGGAGCTTTAAGGACTCCTCATGCTCCTTACTTTTTGTGTATGCATACCAGACTCAATCAATATTTATTTCAACTTAACCATTCATATATTTTCTTATCATTTGATTGTTTTTTTCATCATAATAAGTATACTCTTTAATCTCCATCCTCTATTTCCTCCACTCCCCGACCTATCCTCCCTCTGGTAACCATCAGTTTGTTCTCTATAATTAAGAGTCTGTTTTTTGGTTTGTCTATCTACTCTTTTTTTTTCCTTTGTTTGTTTTGTTTCTTAAATTCCACATATAGTATTTGTCTTTCTCTGACTTACTTCGCTTAGCATTATATTCTCAAGCTCTATCCATGTTGTTGCAAATGGCAAGATTCCATTCTTTTTTAAGACTAATATTCCATTGTGTATATATGCCACATCTTCTATATCCATTCACCTATTGAAGGACACTTGGGGTGCTTCCATAATCTGACTACTTTAAATAATGCCACAATAAAAGGAGAGGTGCATGTATATACTTCCTGGATCACAGAGTAGCTCTCTTTTTAATTTTTTGAGGAACCTCTATACTTTTTCCACAATGGCTGCACCAATTTGCATTCCTACCAATGGTGCAAGTGGGTTCCTTTTTCTCCACATCCTCACCAATACTTATTGTTTCTTATGTTTTTGATTTTCACCATTCTCATAGATGTGAGGTGATATCTCATTGTAGTTTTGATTGTATTTCCCTGATGATGAGTGATGTTGAGCATTTTTTCATATGTCTGTTGTCCATCTAGATATTTTCTTTGGAGAAATGTCTGTTCATGTCTTCTGCCCATCTAAAACTGGATTATTCGCTCTTTTCAATATTCGGTTGTATCAGAGCTCTTTATATATTTTGGAAACTAACCCTTTATCCGATATGTTATTTTCAAATATTTTCTCTGATTTCATAGGCTGCCTTTTAGTTTTCTTAATTATTTCCTTCAATGTGCAGAAACTTTTGATTTTGATATAGTCCCAATAGTTTATTTTTGTCTTTATTTCCCCTGCCTCAGGAGACATAGCTAGAAAAATGTTGCTACAGCTGATGTCAGAGAGACTACTGCCTATACTCTCTCTTCTAGAGTTTTTATGCTTTTGAGTCTCACACTAGATCTTTAATCCACTTTGAGTTTATTCTTGTGGCTGGTGAAAGAAAGTAATCCAGTTTCATTCTTTTGCATTAGCTGTCCAGTTTTCCCAATACCATTTGTTGAACAGAATTTTCCCCATTGTATATCCATTCCTCTTTTGTAAATATTACTGACCATATAATTGTGGGTTTATTTCTAGGTTTTCTGTTATAATTCATTGATCTATGTGTCTATTTTTATGCCAGTACCATACTGTTTTAATTACTACTGCTTTGTAATATAACTTGAAATCCGGAAATGTGATAACCTCCAGTTTTGTTTTTCTTCCTCATACTCCTTTAGATTAAGGACAAGATTGGGTCAGACTGAATGGTTCTCTGTCCTTTTATCCTCCACAGGCCCCACCACTATTTCTAATGATAGAAGTCATAGAGAAAAGTACTAAAAAAAAAAGAAAGTGATTCCCCAGAGGCCTAGAACAGAGTTAGCTAAGCTGATCATCACATGTCTCCTCTCCCCAAATACCACATTGGTCCATGTAAGCCTCTTCAGATGAAAGTGTCTTCCTAAGTAGAAGCAGTTGTCCATTGTTGATCAACAAATAGACAGTAAGTGCCTACCTATACCAAGCACCATAAAGGATAGATATGGTCCCAACCCCTTCAGAGGAAAACAGACTTTAAACAAAGAATTTCAGAATTGTGTAACAGATGTTAAGAAGAATGAAGTGCTAGAGATAGAGGGGAATTGAGCAGCTCTGGGAATCAGGGAAGGCCCCAGAGGAAATGAGTCTTCACCTGAGAACTTAAAGATAAGCCAAAGTTAGCCATAGAAAAGGAAAAAATTATACTCTAGGCAGAGAACAGACAATATGGTAAGCTTAGGACTGGGAGAGACCACGCTAACCTGGAGGTATTTGCACTAGAGAGAAGAAAGAAATGAGGTCTTTTGTCCAAAACAGTTCTTCCTCCAGGGAGTGGATCAGTAAGAAGCAAAGAGGCAGTATCAAGCTCCAGTCCTGAACACTCAAATGTTTATCCAACAATACCCCACCACAAGCTCAAGTCTTCATTAATTTTGAGTAAATGTAACTTAAAATTTTTTAACGGAAATTTTCTCTTGTTTTTCACCTTAAAAATATTGAATAGTATTTATGCTAATGAAGATGTCAGAATTATTACCTATAAAGTCTGTATCTCATCAGGAGAAGTGGTACAATATAACATAACAAGTAAATGCTCTAGGAAAAAACAAAACAAAACAAAACAAAAAAACAACCAGATTCAAATCCTAACTCTGCAACTTCCTGAATGTGTAACCTTTGATAATTTACTTAATTTTTCTGAACTTCAATTTCCTTATCTATAATATGAAGATATAATACCTCTTTCAAAGGACTGTGAAGATGAACTAAAACAATATGTAAATAAATTGCTACTGGCATTACTATTGTTATGGTTTATTATTATACTAAGAGAGAAATGAAACATTTCTTAAAGGTCAAGAGAAATTGTTTTGCTTAACCCCATTATCAGGCTTCATATAGCTTAAGCTATCTGCTTCTACCTAAGGGAAGTGTCAAAATGTGACCATAAGAATGGACTGCCTTTTTAAAACAAAGATATAACACAGTTAAGTTTCAAAATTTGATTAAGATTCATGTCTGTGACTTTTTGCTCTTCTTATTACACTAGGAAGAATTTTTAAAATCCTAGCCTTTAGGAGCCTTTGGTAATTTTTTTTTAATATTTTTTTAACGACAGTTTCTTTATGATTCTTTGAGAAAAACAAAAGGAAGATTAGACACCATAAGCTAACCCTAGCTACCTAAATGACATCCTAATTCTACCTATATCACAAAGTAGCAATATGGCTTCTAATTGCGTATCAATCTCCCTTTATCAGATGGAAAATTTATATCCTTTTTTAGTGGATAAACTTTTTGGGAATTGGATATGAATGTTATCTCATCTAGAACATAGGAAATTCCCCAAGAGCTAAACTCTTGTTAATTTTTGCTTCTCTGTTCACTGCTTAGCACACATGTAGCATACAATTTTCTAAATATCAAATAATTATAAGTTCTTAGAGACTTTATTGCTGGAGGAGCACACCAGCAATATCCTAGCTGGGACTGTCAGCAGTCCCTTTGCATCCCATTATTATCTCATATGGTAACTAATTTGTATTTAGACAGTTTCTTGCTGGCAAGAATTTGTAATCATGTTTATATCCAACAGGAACCATCTACTACTGCACAAGTTCCACCAAAATAGCTTTGCAGATTTTTCCATGGTTCCATCCCTCTTCACCAAGACTTATTATCACTTTGGAAGCTTTAACCAATTTCTGAGTTGCCATGGGAAAAAATTCAGAATGTGTGCACCAAGAATAATAACTGTATTTTTATGTTTATGCTGCACCCTTAGATACAGAAAGACTAGGAAATGGATGGTGCAAATCTCCAACTTACTGTTCTGAAGCCGTTAACAGACTTCTTGGTGGGCAGGCTTTCACAGAATACCTTCTTACAAATTACAGGAATGTTGTCTTTGCCCTATCCAATCCCGGGAGAGACTGATTGTTACTAATATAACTTCCTATAACATTATTTTTCTGTGTATTTCAGATTAAGACAGGAACATGTCCTTGGATAGCAATGGGTACATAATAGTGTTCTTCACTAGCAATGGGCATGTAGTAGAGGAACTAACCAAATACTCATTTTTCAAGAATGTATAAGGGGGAGAAAAGTGAGTCATGCCTCTTCTTCTCAGATATTCTGTTCCTTGTTTTTTTGGGAGTCCCTGTTATCTAATTCGCCTGCATGTTTATAGAAAAGAAGTTGGATAGCACTATAAAAGGAACATATGAAAGTATAAACAGTGTACACGCCTCTGTATTTTGGAGGTATAATGCAGTCTCTATTACATTAAAAGGCATTGTTTTAATCTCATAGAATAGAAGCTCATTATTTAGTAATAATATTTGTAATATAGCTTAAGTAGTGCTTTGTCTTAAATCTAATAAAATCAAATAATCACAAGGCTGGAAAGGATCATTTGAGGTCAATCCCCTGCCTTCAGGCAAAAGTAAGCACCACATTTCTACCTCATTTTGATGCTCTTTTGCAACTTACTAGAGGGTACTTATACTCCTGGGTGTCATCTTAAATTTAACAGGCTGTTTGCTTGTTTTTTTTTAATGCTTCTTTGCCCTAATTATTAATGTAAAGATTTAATAGTTAACATAGTAATGACTCTAACAGAATGCCTCATCTAACTACCAAACAAAACACTAATCCCTACATAGTCACTGATTCTCCTAAATAATGTGAATTTGAGGATTAGGTGCAGAGAAAGGATAGCAATATTTTGTGAAAGGTCTATTGCCCCCTCTACTCAGCGGGTTCCTGATAGATCACAGCTTCCTATGGTTATGGTCTTAGATCCAGTTGAGGCTGTGGAACGCCTGGGAGCATTTAAGTGATTATTTCTTTTCTCTGGGCACCACTAACAATCCATATGACCTAGATGATATTGTACTCACTCATTGACAATGAAAAATCTTGTTCAAGTGATTGTTCAAGTAGATGTCATTTACCATTTCCTCTTGGAGTTTTAGTTTTGCCATTCGGCCAGAAAAGTTCAACCTTATTATACAGCATTTGTTCTTTCAAACTGATGATTTCGGTATATAGTTGTTTTCTTTAAGATTTTGGCCAGTCGATTTTTTTGTTTCAAAGGTTTTTGTTTTGCTTGTTTTGCTTTGGTTTTGGTTTTTTTGTTTTTAGTTTTTATAAATGTTGTATTTGAAAATCATTTTCCTAAACTATCTATTTTAGGTGTTTCCTGGAGTTTATGAAGTTTATGGTAACCAGAAATTTCAGTTTAAATTTTTTTTCATAAACCTTGAAAGACAACTATGACCAAGGCCTACAGATTTGAGTCAAGTCACTGCATTTTAGAACTGAAAAGGACATTTAACATCAGCCAATCAAATGCCCCATTCTAAAAATTATCAAAGTAAGGCCCAGAGATTAAATGATTTTTCTGAAGCCAATTTATAAGTTGGGCAAAACCATGACCCCTGACCTTTTGGTTCTAATTCTGGATTCCTTCTACTTCTGTCCTATCCCCTAACAATCCAATTTGGGTATTGAATATAATTATAGCACTTACTATAATCATTGTTATAGTAACAATGCCTAACTGAAGCAGGCAGAATGGTGATCCTGCCCCAAATGTCTATATCCTAATCCCCAGAATACCTGAATGTGTCACGTTCCATGCTGAAGAGGAGTTGGGTTTGTAGATGGAACTAAGATTGTAGAGCAGCTGAACTTAAAATAGGCAGATTATCCTACATTGTCCAGAAAGGTCCAACATGATCACAGGGTTCTTACAAGTGGTAGAGGGAGACAGAAGACGGGGTCAGAGTGATGTGACATGCAAAGGACTTGAACTGTCATTGCCGGGTTCAAAGTTAAAAGAGAAGGGCAAAGAACCAAGGAATGTTGGCAGCCTCTAGAAGCTGGAAAGGGCAGGGAATCAGATTCTCCCCTAGAGCTTCTAGAAAAAAGCACACCACTGCTGACACTTTGATTTTAGCCCACTGAGACCTGTGTTGGACTTCTAACCTACAGAACTGCAAAATCATAAATTCATGTTGTTTTATATCACCATATTTGTGGTAATTTATAGCAGCCATAGAAACTAATACACTAACAGAGTATTAATGGCTGCTCAAGGAGAAATTTTTTTTTCCACAAGCTAAATCTTAAAATCCGCTCCTTTTCTCTCTCTCTCTCTCTTTTCTTTTTTTTTTTTTTTTCTTTTTTTTTTTTTTTGGTAATACCACCTTAAGATAGTTAAGACCTTAAGACAGTATTTGCCACTTGCCAGGAAGAAAATATCATTTAGTATTAATTTACTGCATTTTCCACAAACAGAAGTTCATTCCCAAGTTAACCAAATGAAGGAGAGACCAGGAGGAAGGTTCAGAGGATGTCCCTGACATACTTCATCAGAATGCCCTTGGGGCAGCCACAGGAGAAGTAGACTTTTTGATGTGTGGCTGCAATTCTCTCTGTGTCAGATAAAAACATTTCAAGGCTTGACTGTGGATAATAGAAGCTTCTGCAAACTAGCTTCTGTCCATAATACTCACAATGTTATGATCAAGAACATTAATGGTCACAAAATTTTGTCCTTTCAGAACATACTTTCCTCTCAGCAGTAGCAAAGACAAATGAAGTCACACACATCCACACATTCCAGCCTGCCTTTTATAATAGAAACTTTCACCTAAACAATCCCTTATAGAAATACACAGGCCTCAAAGTTCTGTCACCAATTTTCATACTACCTTGCTTTAGAACCATTCTTTGGTTACTTTAAACCAGCCAAAAGACAAGCAAGCAAAAACTAGTTCTTTAACCCAGCATTTTTTGCCTAATAAATATTTAGCTTATTAATATTTCTGAATTTCTACCTTTCAAGATATTTTTCTCAAAACCTAGAGAAAGGCCCAACTGTCCCAGTTTACCTGGGATGGACTGGTTCCTGGGACATGGGACTTTTAGTGCTAAAACTAGGAAAGCCCCAAGGAAAAAAGTCCACAGATAGGACTCAATTGCATACTTTTGGGTGGCAGCCCAAGGCTGTTCCAGAATGCTCCAGGTTCCAGAGGAAACCATTTTCTGAATTTACAGTCCAAGGACACTTAAATATGTCAAGTTTAGGCTGAGAAAGGGTCTGCCTTGCTTGCAGTCTCCAGTGATATATTCACTTTTTGTGATGAGCAGCTCAGGTTGAAGGGTATCAGGGACACTCAGAGGACAAGAGTGACTCCATGGAGAATGTACTGCATGATTTACTAAGGCAGCAACTCTGCTTTTTTGCTTGTTCACTGGGAAATACTCTTATGTTCACAGGAGCACATCCTTTGGTTTATTGCAGGGTATTGATAAGCAACCTGAGATCTGTGCTGGAAGGTCAATTTGACAGCCAGGTCCGTTCAACTGGACACAGTTATGAGAAGTACAACAAATGGGAAACGGTATGATGTGCTCATGATTTAGACAGACATTGTTATGGGAACTGAACTAAGAATGGCACATTAATCTACAAATGGTTGCATTGGTAGATAGAGGCTTGGACTCAACAAGTCACCAGGGAGAATCCAGGCCTCATCTCTCGTAGAGCCATTGGAACCACATTTGAAGGACGCACTATGTACCTCCTCAAGGTAATCATTTTACCCATGATCTTCCCATATCTGAGGGCTTTAAATCAATGAATTCTAACACATTAACATCTGTTTCACAGACATGCTCATCCCAAACATTGTTATAACTCTTTCCCTGCCTATATGCCCCAGGGAGTCAGATTCCCAGCTTCTTTTATCATATGTGGATTTTTAAATCATTATTTTGATTTATTCAAAAGCAAAATGCAATAAAATACAAGAAGTCCTATAAATTTAACCACATTCCTGTAAGCAATGTAAATGATTACCTACCTTGATGAAATTCTTCTCTCCCAGATGTTGTTTGCAAATCCATTTGTTAAAGAGATTCATAAACTTCACGTCTATCAGACAACATTACAGAGCGTATCAACGATTTGCTTCTGTCATTCTCTAATGCCATTTTTGTCATGTAATTCTAATGAAGAAAATAAAAAGACAAGGAGTAAGTAGGAGAGAAGGAAAATTCTTACAAGATTAGCAACAATCATCATTACTTCTAATTACTCATCCAGTTGTCTTGGTCATGTCACCTAATAATAGCAGCTGAAAATAACCTCCACGTGAGTACAATTAAGCAGGGTAATCAGCATCTTCTGAAAATATGAGCTTGTCAAGCTTAATAAAAATAATAAACAGCCATGTAAGCTCAAACATTGTATCTAGAGGCAAGAACATACTGTGCTAGTATTATGTTTTAATTTAATCATGGGATATATCTCTTGCTGCTGTCAAGTTTCACCTGTTGAATCCAAAGCCCAGACAGGTAGCGAATGTTAACCCCTGACTGTGATGAATCACAATTTCCCTTTTTTTTGTTTGCAATAGGTTGGCAAAGCTGGACCAAATAAGCCTGCCATTTTCATGGACTGTGGTTTCCATGCCAGAGAATGGATTTCTCCTGCATTTTGCCAATGGTTTGTGAGAGAGGTCAGTATGTAGAATCATTTTTGGTGGAGGGAAGTAGAAAGTATTTTGTTTATTTAAATCAATTTCTTATAATCTACCTATAATAAGAGAGAATAATAACAGAAAAACTTTGTTAATTCCAAGTTCCCATTTTTGGGTATTAGTTTCAACTTTCACCAAGAGATCTTTATAAGGTAAGATTTTAAAACAGCTGCTAAACTGTATTTATTTATATTTGACTCATCTGAACTTTCTCACCCACCTTTGGTGGAGAGACCAACCAGTAGTATAATACATAGGTCATTTAAAAATTAAAGATTGTGGATAAGCCACTAGGTTTATTATTATCTCCTGAATAATAATCATTATATACTTCAATGGCAATCCCACTATAAATGATACTGTTTTTCATTCCTCATAATTCTAATGATAAGATATATGTGAAAACCCTTCAATTGAAGTTTTTAAACATCTATGAGCCCATACTAGATAAATTATTCAATAAATAAAGAGAGAAGGAACAACTCCTTCTTAAAGAAGAATTATAACTAATGGATGCACAAAGAATGAACAAAATAGAAAACTATCATTAGAACACCACAGTAATAATCATTTCACAAAAACCTATGTACATATGTAAAATTAGTGAGTAAATGTTTAAAGACAAATAGGATAATTCCTATCTCAAAGTATCCCCCCCAAAATATGTATTACATTACAAAGGCAAAGTTTACAGTAGAGAAACTTAGTAGAAATTACTTAACCAAGTGATCAAGGTTACTATAACCAGTAATATCACCAGCATTAAGACATAATCAGTATCATGTACCCCCTGATATTATGTACTGAAAAGACACATCATCTGTATGGTATTCTTCCTCAAAATTCATAACCTTCCTCTAATCATAAAAATATATATAGAGAGAGAGAGACAAACCTAAATTGAGGGACCTTCTGCAAACTAACCAGACCAGTACTCTTCAACTGTGTCAAAGACATAAGAGACAACTAAAGACTGAGAACTCACAGATAAGATGAGACTGAGGAGACATGATAATCAGTGCAATGTGGGATTGTTTGTATATTGGATCCTAGATCATTAAAAGGATAATAGGGATGCCTGGGTGGCTCAGTCATTGGGCATCTGCCTTTGGCTCAGGTCATTGATCCCAGGGTCCTGGGATCGAGTCCCACATCGGACTCTCTGCTTGGTGAGAAGCTGCTTCTCCTTCTTCTCCCTCACCCCTGGCTTGTGTTCCCTGTGTAGCTAGCTATCTCTCTGTCAAATAAATAAATAAAATTTAAAAAAAGAAAAAGAAAAAGGCTAAGAGTGGAAAAATTGGTGTTATATGTAAACAATGAATCTTGGAATACAACATCAAAAACTAATGACGTACTACTATATGTTGACTAACAACATACTAAAAAAAAATAAAAAAATGAAAAATTGGTTAACTCTAAATAAAACCTATAGTTTAACTTTATTATTGTACTAATGTTAATTCCTTCACTTTGATCATTGTACCATGGTTAAGTAAGATGAAAACATTAGGGGAAGCTGAGTGAAGGGTATATGGGAACTATTTGCAACTCTTCTCTAAGTCTAAAATTACTTCAAAATTAGAAGTTTAAAATATTGAAGTACTTTTAAAATTAAGAATATTACTATATACAATATACTGTCTTTTGTAAGAAATATTTCTGTATCTATTTGTCACGGTCTTGGTTTCTAGACATCTTATGTGTCCAATTAGAACCATTTAACTTCAATGGATATCTCACCATCTGCCCTCTAGAATGAAGAAATTTTATCACTACTTTGGTTATCTCCAAGATTAAAAGAATGTGGTTCACTAAAAGAATGTGGTTCTATAACTCCTCCAGCCTAAAAATCACTTATTTTATCATGTGCTATTATAATAAATACAATGTATAGAGTCACAAAAAGTATATAAAAACTATTAATACATAGAAGCCTTAAATATTTTAAAGTCTATTCAAGAAAGCCTGGGAAAGAGTTGAATTTAAGTTTAATATGATCCTGGGGCTGGGGAACTATGACTAAGAGAACATAATAAATGAGCATGAAGTCCTTCATTCATAAAGAAGTCCTTCATTCATAGAGAGATCACTTAGAAATCATCACTTAGCAAGGAGAACTAGTCTCTTAACTCTTACTCAGTATAGAGGAGTAAGAAGGATACTTTCATCATTATTCAGCGTGGAGCCTTGGTGAGAGCCACCCAAAATCCATCAGTGTGAGTTCACTTCATAATGGGAGGCCTTCTCATTCTTCTTCCTTATTGGACACACTCTCTAGTGCGACCATCTACAGGAGGTTTCACAAACTTAAATAAATTTCTAGATGATATTAGAAACATGCACAGCCATCCACAGACATTCTTTACTTACTAAGTATAGGTCTTACCCTCACATCCTACTCACTCTGAAAAAAAATTATTGCAAATAAGTAAATATATGTATGTTTCTTAAAAGTCTATAATTTTATTAAATCTTTTGTTCATCTTTAAAGTAAAAAGTGAAATAATTATGTGAGTTATATATGGATATAATAGAATATCCTGGAAACAGAGAAGAATTAAAAACAACTATTTTAACCAAAATTATGGGTAATATTTTACTAACTGCCTTTTAAATATTAATAATGTCTACCTCAAAGAGACATGGCTTCCATTACCAAAGTCAATATTCACCCAGTCTATGTAAATTTTAGTAGCATCACGTATTCCATTTTTCCATGAAATTCTCTTCCTAATTCATACTTAGGCTATCCGCACCTATGGACAAGAAATCCACATGACAGAACTTCTCGACAAGTTAGACTTTTATGTCTTGCCTGTGGTCAATATCGATGGCTACGTCTACACCTGGACCAAGGTATATGAGCCAATACTGAAAGGGGATGATGAAATTAAAACCAACCCACTTTCTATTATACTTGGCCTAACCACATAATCCACTTTCAGAACCGAATGTGGAGAAAGACCCGTTCCACCCAGGCTGGAACTACCTGCATTGGCACAGACCCCAACAGAAATTTTGATGCTGGTTGGTGCAGTAAGTATCAGGATCACCATTTTGCAAGCATCTGTTGAAAAGCACAGAAGGAAAAATAACACAGGAAAACACAACAGTGTCTAAAACAAGAAAAAATATAAAATTTTATATTTTAGAATTCTAACTTTCTGAAAGCACAGACAATAAACGGTTTATTTATTCACTCAAAAAAACGTACTGTGTGCTCTACTGCATTCCCAGCTGTGTTAGATGCTGGAAACACAAGACTGAGAATCCAGATGTAATCCTACTATTTTGAGATATATAATCTAGAGGACACAGTCATTAAATAATTATTTAAATAAAATTGTGATATAATTCTAATTTTGTGATTCAACTCTCAGAGAATGATTACAGTAATAAGGAAATTTCTCATGGATATTAGTTTGTCCCCTAATTATTAATTTTTTTACACTATATTGATCTCATTGTATATTATTACACAGGGACACACTGGTGATTTCACATGCAACTTTTACCCCGTAAGCTTAAAAACATACCACCCCTAATCTTGTGAGTAATGCATGCATGCTTTATTATATACATATATACATACATTATCATAAGGACCCATGTAAAAATAGCTTATTCTTAACTTTCTAATTTGAAAGTCTGAAACATGCCTTGTGGTAACTTCCATAGATGACCATTCCATTAACAACCTGTTTTTCTAGAAATCGGAGCTTCTCGAAGGCCCTGTGATGAAACTTACTGTGGACCTGCTGCAGAGTCTGAAAAAGAGACCAAGGCCCTGGCTAATTTCATCCGCAGCAACCTCTCTTCCATCAAAGCATATCTGACAATCCACTCATACTCCCAAATGATGCTCTACCCTTACTCCTATGATTATAAACTCACAGAGAACAACGCTGAGTTGGTAAGTAGTCATGGTAGTAAATATGGTATTTCACTGTTAAGATTTTCTTAAATCCTATTCCTGAGAAAAAATTCTAAGAACAATTTCTAAAGATTCCATTATTAATTACTGATAGCAGGAGCAAAAAAAAAAAATTACTACAGATTTACAAGGAATCCAGAATTGGCTAGATAAATTAGCTAAAAGATATAGGATTTTGATACAGGAAACAGTTCCCAACGTGTTAAACTGGTTTAGTCTTCAAAATGACAATAGGTACACTTACCCTGGCTTCACCACAATACTAACTCACATGATGATTTCAGATGCATCTGGGATAATCAACAAAGTAGTTTTGTCTCACACACAATTAGAAAGTCAATTTTGTCAAGTTGCCTTGAGCTGGATTTGACATAGGCAGAAGCATGGCAGATGTCATTAGGAACCTGGCACATTTGGTTAAGGATAAGGATTAGGATGAGATCCTAATTAGGATATTAGGATAAGATCCTAAAATTATTTCACTATTTGATTAGGTGAGACACAGAAATAAAGCAATCAATGAACAAATGGTATGACTGGATCCTTACTAGATACAGGAAGCAATGTAAAAAAATTTAAGTATCCATGACTCAAAAAACTAGCAATCTTGTTACAGAATCATGATACAACCACATGAAAAGTTAAATAAGAGTTTTATAACACTCACATTAACAAATATCACATATCAAAATATCACATACCAATGCATAATTTTTTTAAACCAGAAGTTTTGAACCCTTCACACAATATTTTTTTCCTAATTTATGAAACATCTGGCTGCCAGAAGTTGGGACCAGTGATCTAAAAGAATAAGTGTAAGATTTAAAGCATTTGAGTTATGCCAAAAAAAAAAAAAAAGTGCTCCACTTAGACAATGACATAGATATTTGGCTTACCTAAATGCATAAATTTGAAGACCCAGTAACTTTAACAACTGGAAACTGTTGTTTTGTACTTTTAGTCCTTCCGAAACCAAATAAAACATGTAATGCTATAAATATTTTGAGACGACTAAAACAGAAAAATAATTTAGCCTCTTAGAAAATTGATAGCTTATAGTTGGCCAGGTCCTCCTCATTAAAAATGACAATAATAATAATAATAATGTTATTTTCATAAAGCTTCCCATTTTCCTTATCCAGGGCCAAAAAAAAAACAAAAACAAAGGAAAACATCATCAGTTGGAACCTTTAACTATTTCAGTTTTCCAGTTATGTTCCATCTGTTAAATGTTCCCAGTGGGTGCTCACAGTCCTGCTATCCCAGAGATGGGTGTGGTCAGCTCCTCATTTCAATCCCAGATTTCAGTCCCAGAGGAGAGAAGGTGGAGCTATGTTGTTTGCTTTATTCATGTGAATATTTAAACTGTACCACATCAGAAAAGAAAAAGACAAAGCCATAATAACTAAGTACTAATGAGTTAATAAGTAAAATATTAAAACTAAAATTAAAAACCATATTAAGTGTAACAATAATATATCCAGTTTGCTTAATATAGCTAGTTTTAAACACAAATTCTAAAAGACAAATTCTTACAGAAAAACAAAGTGTTCTCTGGAAATGAGCTGTTTCACAAAGTTTCAATACCTTTTCCTACTTGGGGAATAAGTTAATTCTAATTAACAAAGTGGAATAAACAGAATTATATCACAATAAAATATTCATAATCTATTCTCAACAAAAACACAAACCATAAAATAATCTTATCTTGGAAGTTTAATTATGTATTCACAAAACTAATAAATTCAAGAAGTACATGCTACTTCTTATACTTTCCAAGCATGATAAGAGAGGTGGCTAAACTATAAAATTTAATTGCACTTATATCACATTAATTAATTTTAAAGTTATTTTAATTTCTAATAATTTTTTTCTATGATTAATCTTTTGCCTAGCATCTTAGAAGAAATATTTAAATGAATGTTAATTTGATTAGTCAATTCATTGGGAATCTGAATTTAGTTCGGCACCCCAAAGCAACTTAAACCTTTTGAAAAACTAGAGATCCTTTCAATCTTCTTCTTATTTTGCATAACTCCAATTCACTTACTTCCTAAGCACATTTTGCTAGAACTCATAACTGTAGTGTTAATGAGTATAAATATATGTGTGTATACATATATTTTTATATATGTATATATATATACACATATATATTTATATATACGTGTGTGTGTATATATATAATATATATATTATATATATATAGCCAAATGAGAATTTGAACCTCTCATAAAGAAAAATATTGGCTTTTTCATGGTTTTTATTTGCAATGAGAATATTAAGAAAAAAAGTAAAAGTCTTGATCTGGGCGTGATAAATGTTCCATGCAAATCTAATGCTTCTATATGAATTTTCAGCTAGAAAAATGTGACCCTGCTGTAGAAAACTAAAGGTAGGAAAAGATTTATAAGATGCCTTCTTGGCACACCACATTATGGATAACTCAGAATTTCTTAAAGTATTGTCTTACCTAGAATTCAGTGTATGGACATAGATATGATTCTTATTTATCTTTACACTTATAAAATTTGTAAGATTATATCTGTAACAAAAAAAAAATGCTTCAAGGAGACTATGACTCCAAACAAAAGGAAATTATTCTGTACTTCTAGTAACATTCTCAGCCCAAATTTAGGATATACACAGAAATCTCTGATATCTGAGTCATGATGAAAATGCATGTGTCTTCATTTCTGAAAGATCTTACATGTAGATTGCCTGATTATTCACATCATGAGACAACCTTCAGAGTGAAGAAAGGCAGAGATGAGAATGCAAAAGACCAATGAGGTAAAAGAATAGAAGTGACAGCATGGATTACAAAGAAAGCTACCAAAAATATCTCTACAGCAGATCAGTAAAAAGAATGAGAGATCATAAAAATACCTTACATATATAATGCTTTTCAGTTTGCTAACTGCTTTTACACATACTATATTATTTAAAGAAAAAATACAAAGTATACTGTGAGTTTCCAATGGCTTCATACACCTTCCAGTTCCTCAGTGTTAACTTCTTCAATATGAAGCTATCACTATCTTTAAAGGAAGCTTTAAGATCCACGAGAATAATATACTTTACATTTTCAAAATTCTGAAGGATAATGAAATATTGAATTGTATGACCTCTTTATTGTCAGAGTAATTCTCTTTTTATTAAGAAGACTTAACTGAAAATGTTCCCAAACCTATCCATATCTTTGCATTTATTGAGCATGGAAGAAGCTCCAAATCTTTGGTCTGCCTACCTACCCCAAAAAGGCATACGTGTCACTGTTACTTATTATTATTATTTATCATAATACCATTTCTAAGTCCAAAAGCAGGAATGCAAAATAATAACTGGTCAACCAAGTATCTTGACCCATTCCCCACACTGACCAAACTGGAAGTTGATATGAACTCCACAAAGGTGCTGATCCAGGGCATACATCTGACACCACATGTCTTCATTAAAAGCACAGAACTTTACAGCTGGAAATCTTGGAATTTCTCTGGTTCTGCTTTCTCATTTTCCAGCTGAAGCAATGAAGGCTTGGCTAAGCCAATACAGTAAAACAGGCAGCCTTGGGCCTAGACTTATTGGATCCTGAAGAATCTCCTAGACTGACCCAATTTCCAAAGATACCCACACATATTTGTTCACACATTTGGCCATGTTCTATGTTGGTACCCCATGTAGCTGTTTTACAGAACACTCATCAAATAGTCTTTCATCCCATAAATACCTTATTACCTCTGTCCCTGGACATTGCTAAGGATTTGCAGTGGTCAGCTGGGACACCTAAATTCCCAGGACCCAGTCTTTATGATTCTGGTCCTATGCTTTCAAGGGCATATATTCACTAACCAGGAGAAAAATGACAATCTTTCTGAAAAATTATTAAACTTGACCAAAAGATAAGAATCCACTTCTAAACTCTAACACCTTCCAGTACAGTGGAACCTCCCTCTTAATTAAAATGTGAGTTAATCAGCCACCAAGATAGAAATCTACTGTTCCACCCAAGTACTGAGCATAAAGCAAGACCATGAATAGAGATAAACATAAAAATCAGAGGGAACAAATGTTGTGATCAGAAGGTGGATAATTGCAGGGCCATGTGCACACCCTATCACAGCTGTCCCCATGTCCCTGCCTAATAACAATAACAAGGCCATAACCCCTCCGTCAAACAGGCTACCAGAACCTAAGGAAGACAGGACCTGAGGCACGAAATATCCACATCCGTTATCTTCTCAGAATTTTTAAATTTCACTTATAATATTAAAAAAAATCAAATGACAACTGCAGAATTTAATTAGAGAAACTGTTGTTGATTTATCACTATACATTTTAAGAGACTTCTTGGCCTGTTAAGATATTCTTACAGAGGCCTGGTCAGAACAGAGTTCATCAGACAATTATCAGAAATTTCACTGAGTACCTATTAAATACTCAGCATAAAACATGTTTTTTGCTATTAAGAATGTAGGATCTTACTGAAATGGTAAGACTCATATATCAGAAACCATACAAGAGAAGTACAAAATTTGGAGTTTCAAACTAAGCACAGTAATAGGAATTTAGGGCAGGAAAATGGTAGTATGTAATGAGGCTGGTCAATGAAGGTTATAGAGAGGAGAAAAACCCCATTTATTCTGGGTCTTGAAGGATGGGCAGGATTTGGGCGACAAAGGACAGAAGAGTGCATTTTAGGCAGAGAAAAGAGCCAACAAATGGCCAGCAATAGGTTTGAAAAATGGGGAGAGAAGAAAGATCAACCTGTTTCCAGTGTTCTTGTGAAGGAAGAGGGAAAGTGAGGTAATGACATTACCCAAGAGACTTAAATGTCACAATGAGTCCTGTGTCACAGCAGGCCCTAGAGCCAGTAACTTGGTAAATAGGATTGCCGAGTCAAATACAGGGTTCCCAGTTAGATGTGAATTTCAGATAAACAATATAATAATAGTCTAAGTATTGTCCAAATATTACAGATTTATACTGAAAAAGTATTCACTGTCAATCTGAAATTTACATTTAACTGGGTATGCTGTATTTTTGGCAAAGATTGGCAACTCTGCTAGTAGAGGGATATTTTAGCAGCACTGACCTAGTAGCAGTATTTAAGAGACACTTGTACTATCATCAGCAAAAAAGACAGGCATTCAGAGAACCTTCAAAACGAGTTGTCTTTCTTTTTAATTCTTTCTCCAAAATACATTCATGTTTACCAGAATTATGTCTTTTATCTGATTTCTTTCAAGCTAATTCTGTCCCCTCCCCTACCTCGTAGGAGACATTTGGCAATGTTGGGGAGACATTTTTGGTTTTAACTGTGGGAGTACTATAGGCATCTAGTGGGTAGAGGCCAGAGGATGCTGATAAACATTCTACAATGCACAGGACAGCCCCCACAACAAAGAAATCTCCAGCACACATGTCAGGAACGCCAAGGTTGAGAAACCCTGCTTTAAGCTAAGATAAGAACAGAATCACATTCCTGGCTAAAGTCCCCTGGCTTTCACCCTCCTCGCAAACAGCTTACAGTGTTCTGCAAATCTGAAGTGCCAGAAACCCAGTACATTCCCATTATACAACATGTATTTTTTAATATTTATTTGGAAGAAGTACCACCTACACACACACACACACACACACACACACACACACACACACACATACACACACATGCTCTAGACTTTGCAACTTCAGCTAACTCACGTTTCACATTTTCCTTGAATTTTAAAGAGCTTAAAAATATGCAGGCAGATCAGCCAAAGAAAAAAATTGCTTTACATCAGTGAAAGCATTCCCACACTCCCCAGGGGCTCTGCCAAGATGGGCAGGCCTTGCTCTCCCAAGCCAAGCCTTTCGCTAACTCCTTGCCTTTCTCTGATCTCAGGCTTTGCAACCAGAGCCTGTGCTTGTTTACCCTCCTGTTTTTCTCAGAAACATATTTGTTTTTTCAAATCCCAAAGGCTTTCTCCTCAGCGCTTGCTTGTAGGCCTTGCGGATTTCTCCTCTAGCATCAAAATTATAAAAGTTAAATTCCTCATTGGTCCCTTGGTGTACGTTACCCATTATCACAGAACAGAAGGAAGGAAACCGCAGTTAAAGATTATTTTGATGCTTTCATTATCACATGTATTCGCCCAGAGGAATAATTAAACTCAGAACTTCAAGTTAGAAACAAAGTTCTGGGGAAAATTTCCTTCGAACTGGTTTATACCCATAGTCAGTTTGGAACTTTTGTTTTCTTGTACTGTAATAACGGACCAGTGGAAGATTAGAAGAGGCAGCCCCCACCTCCCATGACACTGGCTTGCAATGAGGACCATGAGCACAGCCATGAGACAGGGGCTTCCTGATCACATGTTACCTGGGAAGGCAGGTCAGTGGAAAAGAACACCTTCGCCTTATTCATCTTACCAGCCTCCTGGAGCTCAGAGCCTGGGAAACATTACACTAGTTGGTCTTTTGTCTCTTGGGCTTTGAGTTAGACGTGACATTTTAGACTCTCTCTGTCTTTTGCTCTATGACCAAGGCCTCTTTTTAAGAAAACAGGTGACAAAAGAGAACATGCATAAGACATGGTAGGAAACTCATATCTAAGGATTAATAAAGGCTGGCCATGTTTGGCCTTGACTGAAAGCAAAGTTTTCTCTGAGGCTGATTTATATTTAGCTTCCTTCTGTTCTTTACAATTGGTAAAACCAGCTCCAGCAACACTTCTTTTGAAGTATTCGAAGGCCACAAGGAGAAGTGAAAAAGAGCACAGAATTTAAAGCAAGAAGAACCTAGCTCAAGTCAGCCACTTATGGGGCTGCATGCCCTTGGGAAAGTTCTTTTATCCTCTCTGAGTTTCAGTTCTTTTATCCGTAAAATGGGGATAAAAATATCTAGCTCTTATCAAGAGCTCTTTGTAAAGTCTAAGGTTTTATGTAAATGTTAGTTCTTATTTTGAACCCATTGAGCAAGGATGTAAGATGTCCCTCAAATGACAGGTTGTAAAGAAAGTGTCTTTAATTGGAGTTTCAAGATGTGGATCACACTTTCTGATGTGCTATTGCTTCTGCGGATCTTTCGTCAGCTGTCTTAGTCCCTTTTTACAGAAATGTACAAGGGAAAGGAGTTACCACTCTAACGTTTTAGCAAATACAGGAATTATCTCTCTTTTACCATTCCTGGCTGGGGTCAGTCACCCAGCTTGGTTGGAACATTCCCACTGAGCATGCTGCCCCACGTGGCATTCCATTCTGCGAGAAAATTCTATGCTGATGAAATGTGGACAGATAGTGTTAGAAAGATAAATGAGTAACATTTGTGAAAGTATCTTCAAAAGAAAAGACCCACACTGATTCCAGGGATTTTTGTTATGATCATTGGAATTTAAAATATGATATTTTGGTCAATTAATGTCTGTTCTGATTTTTTTTTTTTTTTTTTTTGTCTCTTGGCCTCAGAGGGGCAGAGAGAAAGGGTCCACAGACTTCATTTTTTAAAAAATTAATGGAAATAACTAAAATCCACAGCAGAAGTCATTGTGTAAATGTGGCAACCCATCAACCATCACTACATGGTACTATGCCCTCCCCACAAACATCCCCTATCTCCACTCACATATGTCACAGCCTTTACAGGGCTCAGTGTCCTGCACATGCACCCAAATCGGGCTCATCTGTAATGCCCCAGCCCTAGGATAAGACTCAATCAACCAACCATGTGCTAGATGCTACACAATCTGTTGAGAATATAAAATAAATAGCCAAGAATCCCTTCCTATAAGGAGCTCACCTGGGAGGTGATGCAAAATAGATGCAAAAACAACTCATTATACAACACAGTGACAGGAACTCTGATAGTGGTATTAGCCTTCACAAAGGAGGGGGAATCGTTGCTCCCTAAGAGATTCAGGGGCAGCTTCACTAACAAGATGACACTAAAACTGAATGTGGACAAACAACAGTAGTTCTCCAAGTGAACAAAGACGAGAAGAGGATTCCAACAAAGGGAGAAGGATATCCAAAGTGAGGGAGGTAAGGAGAGTCAAGAAGAAGTGTATGGGGAAGAAGTTCAGGGAAACCTAGCTCCAAAGGAACACGGAGTGCACAGCAAGTGACGCAGACTGAAAGAGAAAGGAGGGGCTACCTCACACCCTTTAGGCTAAGAAAGGAAGTTGGGACTTCAAGAGGTGAGAAAGCCACTGAAAGATGTGGTGATGAAATGACACTCAGAAGATGAGTGATGAGGTAGACATCAAGAGGACAGAGCAACTGAGAACAAGGAAAGCAAAGGCGGACACAAACTAAATGTTCCTGCAATGTGCACCAGTGACAGCAACATGTTAACATCCTTTTTAAACTAATATCAATCTTAAATATTTTGGTCAGTGCCAAAGGCAGAACAACTTCTTCCAGAAGATGCCTAGGAAGTCTTAGAAAACACGTAATTCTCACTTTGAGGAAAGGCAAACTGAACATTTTTGTGTGGTCCTAACAGTAGTTATGACTAAAATGATAAAAATTGGTAAGTCAAATGAGGTAACAGATCACAAGTAGGCCCCTTCAGTTTTGTCATATAACTCATATATTACATCATATCAATAAACATATTAAGAGACTTGAAGTTTTTTGAAGTTGAAACTTGAAGTTAATGGATAACTTCAATGATCTTCTTATTTTAAATCTTCTCTAGTCTTCGTAACTTCATGTTTAGAACTAATCCTACAGAATCACACTACTTTTTTCTCAGCTTTATTGAGCTATAATTGACTTAAAACACTGTGTGAGTTTAAGGGGTACAATGTGATGAGTTGATGCACACAGATATAGGGAAATGTTCACCACATTAGTAACATGTCCTTTATCTCACGTAACTATCATTTTGTTGTTGCTGTTTTGTTGTTTTGTAATGGTGACAACATTAAAGCTCTACTCTCAAAGCAACCTTCAAGTATATAGTACAGTACTGCTAATCATAGTCATAACGCTTTACCTTAGGTCCCCGGAACTTATTAGAATTGTATTTCTAACTAGAAGTAATAATTCAAGACTTAAATGGGGAGGGGGGAAACCAGAACAGATGAAAAGCCTCAGAATGGTAACTAGCAAAGGAATCAGAGTTCTTTAGAATTAAAGGTTCTGCCTTACAGAAAAATAACTACAGGTGTCCTCAGATGAATGGCAAGTTAAAGAAATTGTAGAATAGTAGAAAATGTACTATTTACTTACCAAAAATATTAGCACCTCACCACATTTCACATTTCCACATGATGATTTTATATCTATTCTGAGCACTGTGCAACTGTTAATTATTCTCATTTCAATCTGCAATAGGCCCTATACTAAAGGGTAAAGAGAAGACTTAGCTCTAGTGTGTTGGTTAGAACAAGATTAAACAACAGGAACTATACATTTAGATCACAACAGTAAAGATCCTATGCAGTAAAAGAAAACATGTATTAGTTTACCAGATTGGAAAAAAGGGAAGTAAAACCCTAAAATTTTCAAGTTAGTGTTTCAAAGCTCTGAGAATAAATTAGTTCCAAGAAACAGATTATACCATTTCAGTGGACCAGACCAGATAATCATGAATTATGTTTTATAATTCTTTTTAAATTTTCTAATTTATCACTCAGTTGGTGCAGCACTAACAATTTGGGAGCTGGAACTTTGAAATTTTATAGACATGCCCTTGTCAGTCTGACATAGGACACTACTAAACTGGTTTTCATATTATAACAAGGACTAAGGGAAGCTGCTACTTTGTAAAACGAGGAGTATTTTGATTTCATTACCAACCTCACTGCTTTCCAAGCATATGTACAAGACATAATTATGATGCCAAAATATGAAATATAGCTAGTTTCATAACCAAAATGAATTATGGCTAATTCTCCTGTAGTAAACAATCAGATTTTCAAATCTGTATTCCCAAGACAGCCAAGTCAAGCCTTACTTTTTGAGTGATTTCATTTAAATATGCAGTATGTCAGTGGATGCTGGGAAGTTTACAGCACAGGGAGGCTGGGGGCACAGAGCCCTTGCCCTTGAAGAGTTGGGGGGCACTGAGGCAGAAAAGCAATGGGTCTTTTGAGAAAATGAAGCCACTTCTTAAAAAACAAAAATACACATAAGCTAATACTTGCTGCTTTTTTTTAAATTCTGGAATTCAAATGTTCTTCATTTTGAAATAGAGTAGATGTTGTCTAATTCTTCAGTCTAAAAATCTCCCAAGATGGAGCCACCCTGATCCCTGGAACTGCCAATGTTCCAGTGTTGGCAGTGAACACTGTATTAAGTATCCCATCATTCATATGTGTAATTTTTAATGCTCCTGCCCCAGCTCATATAATTCTATCCTGTCCTGGCTTTATAACTTGCCACATTTCCAGGTAGTTTATGTTTTGTTTTGTTGGGGGTTATTTTGTATGTGTTTGATTTTTGTTTACCTGTATTAGGTAGACAACCTCTTTGTACAACCACAAAGACCTTCTTGTCTCCTGCTTTTCTCTTACAAGCTCCAGAGACAATATAGATTTGCCAAACTAATCCTTACACATAACCTAATTCTTTTTTTTTATTAGATTTTTATTTATTTATTTGACAGAGAGAGAGATCACAAGTAGGCAGAGAGGCAGGCAGAGAGAGAGGAGGAAGCAGGCTCCCTACCAAGCAGAGAGCCCGATACGGGGCTCGATCCCAGGACCCGGGATCATGACCTGAGCCGAAGGCAGAGGCTTCAACCCATTGAGCCACCCAGGCGCCCCAACACATAACCTAATTCTTAATAAACACTGACATTTTACTAAATCAATGAATGTGATATCTGAGACAGTTACAGATTGCTATAGTCTCATTTCTCTAGCCTAAACTAAGGTTTAAAAAAACAAAATGTTTAACAAGCCTAAGGAAGAATACCTGGGAAAAAAGATACACTAAGTTCTATATAAATAAAAAAGAAAAGAAAGTCGGGGCACCTGGGTGGCTCAGTGGGTTAAAGCCTCTGCCTTCAGCTCAGGTCATAATCCCAGGGTTCTGGGATCCAGCACCTCCCCCACACCCCTACCCACACTGGGCTCTCGGCTCAGCGGGGAGCCTGCTTCCCTTCCTCTCTCTCTGACTGCCTCTCTGCCTGCTTGGGATGTCTGTCAAATAAATAAATAAAATCTTTAAAAAAAAAAAAAAGTAAAAGATTGTCCTCTGACTAAAACAGAAGTTACTGCTAGGACCCATACTTTACTGCAACAATTATTTACAATGAATTTAAAGACCTAATGCTCAAATAAGAGGGTAATATGCTAATGATCTTCAGAGTTCCAACAAATAGTTCCTGGACAACCACCAAGTGGTAAGCCTTGGCGAGGGCCCTGAAGACATGGAGATAAAAGACAGAAAAAGTCACTGAAAACTCAGAGGCCAGTAAATGGTATTGCCACAATATGACACACATTCAAAGGGAAGCTCAGAGTGAGTGCCTGGAGAGGGCATTAGGGAAGACATATTTTCACAAGAATTACTCGGATCATATAATCAGCTTAGCAAGAAAAATTGGATGGACACTGAGCAGGATTAAAACTAACTCAAATTGTGTCTTATACTTCTTCAATGTCTTAAAAATAATGTATAGATGTTTATCTGTTTGTCAGTGTGTGCTTTTATTTATTTACTCATGAACTGCTGCTGGTTCTTTTGCAGAATGCCCTGGCTAAAGCCACCATAAAAGAACTTGCCACCCTGCATGGCACCAAGTACACATATGGCCCAGGAGCTACAACAATCTGTGAGTCTTGGCTTCAGAACTATGCAAAGAGACCACATGCCTAAAAAGGCAACAAATGGTTCCCAGACCCTTTCCTTTCAGATCATTTAAAGCATGTGGCTTTTGCCTGACAGTGAATTTTTTATACATGTCATCAGTTTTCTGTTCAGAAAAAGTATCCCCTCCAACTCAAGAAAACAGTTGCGCCCGGTAAACATCCATCAAGCAGCCACTGCTATGTGCCAGGTGCTCACTAGGTGCTAGGAAAGAAAGGAAAGGAGGATGGAGGGAAGGCAAGAGAAAAGGAGAAAGAGAAGTTGGGGAACTAGCACAGTCTTCAAAAAATCTACAGTAGGGCAGCAGGAAAACTAAATATAGGGTGCTAGATGTTATGACAGAGGATGCACAAGGAAAGAGCACACTCCAGCACCAACCAGCCCATTCCACAGCATCATGGATGACTGTCCAGGATAATGACACAGCCGCTTTACCTGGAAGGACAATTGCTGAAGAAAGTATAAGAAGGAGTGTTTTCCTGACTAAACAGATTGCAGACGCAAGGGCTGATTCAGGCTCAAGCCACTTTCCAGTGGTAGATGTCAGCCCCTCTGACCAGTCACTCAGTGTGTTGGAGCAAGTGGCAAGAGACACACAGCAAGAAAGTTAGAGAGGGGCTAGACCCCAGATTTCACTTAGATGCTGCGGAGTTTAAATTTCACTGGGAAGGCACATCCTGCAGGCCCTGTTTTAAATTTCTACTTATATTTTCCTTTGCCTTTGCATGATTTCTTTTTGCCCCAGATCTGAAAGGACTAGAAATACAAGGGAGAAGACCCAGTCCTGTCATCACAGGGCCCTCCATGCAGCTGGAGAGGCTCCAGTCCTGAGTTCTGTTTTGTTTTGTTTTATGTAAAATACAGTTTTCTATAGTCTTATCCTTTTTTAACCTGCTTTGAATCATACGGGGTACAGTGTTTTCCAAAGGGGGTTCTAACAGAAGTAGCCCATCTATTCATATACTGTGAACTTCTTATATGTTTTATGCAGAGTAGTTCAGTGAGGGTTCTTTTCTCATACTGTAAACGCTTGAAGGGCATTAAGTCACGTCTTTCCTTTATGCTGGCATCTCCAGAGGAGAGCCCATGGCCTGTACGGCTGTTGACTGAATAAAGAGATGAAATAATGAATTAATGAATGAACGAACAAATGACCTAGTGACTGAAGAGATACAAAATCTACAAGGCAGTGACTTGGTAACTGCTACCAAATGAAGAACTGAACCTCGGCCTAATGCTAACCTCGGCCAGACCATCTGCTAGGCCCTGAGGAAACACAAACAAAGGCCCAGCCTTGCCCTCAAGATGCTCTGATTTCATCAGTCAGCACTGTTTCCTTGGGGTTTGGAGCCCTCTCCTATCATCAGTCATCATGTGGCTCTCCATATTTTCCTAGGAAACAAACATTCTTTCCTAAGAAATTATCTCTATTTTGTAAACAAATTATATATGATATAGTTTACCAAAGCATACAAGCACAGTGAGAAGTTTATATTTTATTATAAATTACATACTTCCTGGGATATGAAATACATCATTCCCACTAATTAGGCTTAGAGGTTAAGATTGGACTGATTTTTTAAAACAGCCCCCCGTATCTTTTATAATCCAGTTTTCCAGAAAATTGGCCCACCTATAATATTTTGCCCAGTGAAACAGTTTTAACTATAAAAGAAAGCTGGTTTTCTTCTTTTTTTTTTTTTTATTTCCTTCCTGGATTTAAAGTTTTTTGGGGTTTGTTTGTTTTTTTCTGCTCTTTGCATATTTCAGATCCTGCTGCTGGGGGCTCTGATGACTGGGCTTATGACCAAGGTATCAAATATTCCTTTACCTTTGAACTCCGGGACAAAGGCAGATATGGCTTTGCCCTCCCTGAATCCCAGATTCGGCCAACCTGTGAGGAGACGATGCTGGCCATCAAGTACCTTGCCAGATATGTCCTGAGACATCTGTACTAGCAGAAAATAATGACAGCCTTATTTCAAAGTGCTCACTCTTTGTCTCTTTCCTATCCTGAATTCTTATTTTTGTCTGCCTGGATATTTTCTAGATCCCAATCTTTCTTTTAATCCTCTAGTCTATTATAAACTACTTGGATCTTTTAATAATGATCATAATAAAAAGGAATCATTATAATTAGAAACCTGACAGACTGTCTACTTCTTTGGGGAAAAAAAATGATGTGAACCAGTGACTAAGCAAGTCATCCACAGGTAATGATGTGGATCAACTATATAGGAGTTAAAGTCCTCAGGGTATTTGCCAACACTGGCAGAGTCTAGAGATGTATGGTTATAATGGGGGCTTATGAGGAAGAAGATATATACAGGGAAATTCAGGGGAAAAGACCCCATCTTGCTTTAGCTTTCTTCTCAGCTCATTTATTTTATGAACTGTTGACTACATGTCAAACACTTTGTTAAGCAATTAGAGACAGAACAATGAAAAAGAAAGACCGTTCTTGCCTTCAATGAACATTCGGGAAGACAGACATGAAATAAATAATTAGATATTTCACAAATTATTTAGTAATTCATTATTTAATTTACATTAAGCAAGTAAGTGCTAGACAAATTACATAAAAAGAACATATACTCGGTCTACCTCCCTGATGTGGAAGAGAAGGCTCTCTCAGAGAATCCTGGAACCTGAAGAAAGAATCACAATGATCTGGATGAAGAGCGTGCCCCTTCCAAGCCCTGTGAAGATGCAGAAACCTTAGGAAGAAAGCCAGAGGGAAGAAGGGCATGTACTGGGGCTGAGGAGGGAAGGAGGGACTATTAAGCAAAGCTTAGAGCTTAAGGGTTTGGAACATTGGTCTAAGAATAATGGGAAGCCATGGAAAACATTCAGTTGCAAATGACATGATCAGAGTTTTTAAAACATCAACCAGCTAAGGTGGAAAGCAGACAGACGTAAAACAAGAGGGTGTCAGAAGGATGTTAACAAGGAGATTTGTTAAGGAGGGTGATACAAAGCAGATGGGAGGTAAAACAAGAGGGTGTTTGGTCTTAAACAAAAGAGGCAAAAATTACTCCATGACTTGAAGTTTCCCAGAATTAGAATTGAACATGCTAATGTCAGAGAGTATTATGCAAAGTTCAAATTTTAAAATATAATAATAGGTATTTAGTTGCAGTTCAGGAGTATCTCTTAACTTAAAATCTACTTTACTATTCTATTTACTTTAAAATATGAACTCGTTGTTTTCTATGTGGATCCAAGGAAAACAGGATTCCATATCAAGCAAAACATGTTAAAATATCTATGATAGTGTTCTATTCAAAAGAAGAATACTTTGTGATGAAAAAATAAAATGAAATGAAAAACAACAACAACAACAACAAAAGAAGAATCCTTTGAAGCCACAGTAGTTCAGAAGCTGTCAAGCCAAAGAATGATTAATTGCACTAATTGTCCACTAGATGGTAGCAGTGCAGCTGCTACAATTTGTCAAACAAATTGACAAAATTTAGTACATTTAAATAGATACACAGACACTTAAGTGCAAAAAAAAAAAAAAAAAAAAAAACTCCCATGAATTCTCAAGCAGTACTGATCACAACAGAAAAAAACAGATGTAATTTGGTTAAATTATCTTTTCCTGTGTTATTTAAATTTATATCCATGTTGGGAATTGGAGAGCTAACTCAACCAGAGTTACCTGAGTGAAGTTATCTTGCTGGATGCATATCATTCAATCCATAGATAGTTCCACAAGACACTCCCATATTCCACCTCTAGCAGATAACATTGACCTCTAAGAAATGTTGTGTGTGACCCAAAGTTCAAAAGTCATGTGTGTCAACCATAAAGAACTATGTCTCTAAATTGAGCACTTTAAATTAGAAATTAGAAATGTTCAAAAATTCCAAGGAATTTTCTTTTTAAAGGTAAGGACTAGGAAAGTAAGTATGTAAATATTCTCATTTAAAATCCCTTGTATCCAAGATTTCTTGCACCAGAAAAATTTTTGCTGTATCTCTGGCCAACTGAAAGTCAACAGCTAACTGGTTAGGAGTGCCACTTGCCTGAGCTAAACTGAGTTAAAATAAAAAGACACGTCTGCTTTAGTCCTTCCCAGTGCAGTAATACCATATGACCTCCTACAGGTGGACCAGGGACTACAAAGGGTTCCTACCCAGCCCTGCCCACCCAAGAGCCTCTGACTGTAAGAGCACCTCCCTTTAACTCCCTCCTTTAAATTATCCCCACATTGAGATCCCAGGACAGGCTCTGAGCCTTTCCTCAGTCCCAAGCCCTTACCTCCCCAAAAGGTAATTAGCCAACAGCACAGAAATGGCTCCCTGAATTTTTCCTATCTCAAACAGTGTTGCTATAACATAGCAAGACTGGTTTTCCAGTCTGGAATATGGGAGTAGATTCTTCACATCTAGAATAACATCCCATGTATTCACCTGTTTTTGCTAGCTAAACTATATGAATTGCTCAAAGAAAATTTCAGGCACAGAGGAAAAACAGAAGGAACCATCACAGCTAATGAGGTTATTTGGGGGCCAAATGGGGTCTTGATGATCCTCTTAGGTCATCTCATTTGAGCAGATAGTCACTTCCCCCCCTCTCTAGCCAGCTCTGACACTGCCTGAACCACACACCCACAACTCTGTCAGAAATGCCACCTTTCCTTCAAATAATGAAGACAAGTTTCCTTCAGCATTTTGCAGGGCAGCTTCATTTCAATGTTAAGAATCCAGTATCCACAACTAAAGGCCACAAATTTTTCTTTCAACATACCCTTTCTGAGATATCTAAAGTATTTCAGAAGCTTACTGGATTTGATTTGAAGATGAAGAAGTATCTGAAAGAGTCTAGTAAAATCACAAGAGAATTTTCATTTTCTAGGATATCTCTTTTACAGTGATAATGTTTAAAAATATGCATAAAAATATAACTTCAAAAATAAAGCAGTAGTTTATTTTTCTTAAGATTTTATTTATTTATTTGAGAGAGAGAAAGTGAGAGAGAGAGACAGCATGAGCAGAAGGGGAGGGGCAGAGGGAGAGAGAAGCAGGCTCCACAGAGAGCAGGGAACCCAGTGTGGTGCTTGATCCCAGGACCCTGAGATCATGAACTTAGCCAAAGGCAGACACCCAACCAGCTGAGCCGCCCAGATGCCCCTAAAGCAAGTATTTTAAACTGTGGCTAGATATATACTACTACAAAAATCCTAGGAGTACAGAGATCCAGAAGGATGGAAAATTATTGTTGAGTGAGCCATTCAACTTTAAATTTCTTTTTAAAGAGATGAATTTGACCTATGAAACGTCACACCACCTTACAAAGTCAATCCTAAAATATGTTGTCCAATAGCTATTATCCTATTCTATACATACGCCAAGATCTTTTAAAAAATTTTGATGCAATAATATAAGATTATTCAGAATTATAACTACCAAGAAATCACTTGTTCTGAGGAAAAGCTGCAGAATACTCTTGAAATCTATTGTATCTGTTCTTCAAAGGCTAAGTAAACTGGGGAGTAGTGGGAAGTCCTAAAAGCATCACATGCCAATATCCTGTTCTAGAAACAGGGAACTGAAATACGTACAGATATTAAGTCCAAGATTATTTATAATCAGAGTCTTATCCTGAGAGATACCAGAATCCTTCACACATTTACATAGATCCCCAAATAAAACAGAAGTGTCCTTCATACTTGACCTGAAAAACAGATATTCAAGCCTTCTCCACAGTTTTAATACTAGTCGTACAGGAAAAGGCTTTAAGAAAACTTAAAAGAATGTTAGAATCAAAGGTGATTTCTATTTTCTTCTTTCAAATTTTCTGTTTCTGCTAAATTATTTCTAGTAGGCATTCATTACTTGAAGAATCAGAAAATAAAACTCTAAAAAGAAAAGCCCTAACAAAAAATTTTTCCTGAAGTAGTCCACATTAAAACAAATACAGAAAGATATTTCACCCCTAAAGGAAACAGCCACCGCTTTATTTATTTCTTCATCAGACAAAGAGAGAGAAAGAATGGGTGCATGAGGGGGGAAGAGCTACATGTAACTACACTACTTCTCCAAGAGGGAGAAGCAGACTTCACACTATGCAGGGAGTGGGATGCTGTATTCGATTCCAGGACTCTGGGATCATGACGTGAGTGGAAGGCAGACGCTTAACCTACTAAGACACCCAGGCACCCCTGCAGCCACGGCTTTAATCTACTACATGATACATGCTGATACCCCAGCTGACAGTAGTCAACTATAAGTCTGTTCACAGAACCTCGCAACCTTAACAAGTGCTTAGAGGGCACAAGCATATGTTTTAGTACCTACCATCCACCAAGTCCTTCACATATGCTATCTCATTTAGCCCTCCCACCACTTGACAGAGTCCAATTTGCATCTCCATTTTACAGATGAGGAAACAAAGGCCCACAATGACTAAGCAGCTCGCTCAGGGTGAAGGAGCCACTCTAAGGTTATGTGTTTCTAACTGTAACGTCAAGCTCTTCCTTTTCCTCTGTACCCCTACTAAATACATCCTCAGAAGCAACAGAGCAAATATTTGCTTTGGGTATTTCTAGTGCTGATGAGTTTGTCCACTGTCAAAAACGTGAAGGCATTTGTAAAACCCACCTCTCCCTTACCTTCAAGGTTGGGGCAAAGAGAGCCCCTTGGGGATATGTTCTAATCCACACCTATCAGAGAGAGAGGAATGAAGCTATTGCTGCTGTACATGCAACATGGGCATCTCCCCCAACACTATTATTTTGATAATAAAACTATATAACCATGACTCTGCGAAGTTTCCTATAGGACGATCTATATCCATTTGTCAATGTGAAGAAGTAGCTTTTAAAAGGAAAGTCTAGTAAGTTATCCGATTAGCTAAATTTACTCACTCCATTAGATTACCTTAATTCTACTGAGCAGAGGTGATGACTTCTCCCAAATAACCCATGTTCAAGTTAAAGATCCCTCAAGAGACTGTTTAGAATGGTCTATAAATGACTTTCATTAATTCAACTTTCTGAAAGCATTTATTGAACCCTGCATCCAGACCCTAAAGAGAGCAGCCAAGGAACAAACACTTGAGCAACCATATAATGGTGCCTTCTAGGAGTCCTCAAGTTGCTTTAGATACAGGAGTTATCTCTGAGAACAGAGGGAGGAGAAGGAGAAAGGAGTGGGGATGTGATTGCTTTAGCTCTTTCTGTAACAGTTACTTCTTCACAGAGAGGTACGGAGAAAATATGGCAAGAGTACAAAATACAGATAGTGAACACATCAATATTTTTGAGATTATAGTATTTTTAGTATATTCAAAATATTTTATAATTTACCAAGTTACAATGTAGCTTCAAAAACATATTTTATGTTATTAAGGACCACCCACCAAGGTTCTGAAGCCAGATACCCAAATTCATCTCAGGTTCCAAGTGCAAATTTGAAGTGATTTTTTTCCATCACAGAAAAGCTGCATTTCAGAACAAAGAACTGGGCTCAAATCTCAACTCTGTGAACATACTAGCTCTGCTATCTTGGACAAGTTATTTCCTAAAAAATGAATTTGCCTGCCACCTGTAATATGGGTATTCCCAATTCCAAAAGGGTAGCGTGACGTTGCATCTGCCACAAAATGGGCATTTGGTGTTAGTGTTGCCATCCTACCCCTCCCTCCCCAATTAGAAAAACATTTCATCCACCAGAACCCTAAGAGGAAATCAGCTGCTCCTCCAGATAAGACCTGAGGCATAAAACTGGTAGAGGATCTTGGGGCGGTCAAAGAAGAACCATGCGGTTCATCCTGCCTTTGGGTTTGATCGCTACCACCCTAGCAATTGCTCCTGTCCGCTTTGACAGGTAAACCTAACTGCCCTGCATTCCAGTCTCTATACAGAAAGAGGATAAAGGAATGCTTCTTTACAGTTCACATGTTTCATCTTTTTACATTCTTAAAGGGAGAAGGTGCTCCGCGTGAAGCCCCAGGATGTAAAACAAGCAAATATCATAAAGGACTTGGCCAAAACCAACCAGGTAAAGCATTTAGAGGGTTGTTTTATCTTTTCTTCCTGTTTTCTAAAAGCTGCCTCTTTTGTATTTTATTTTTAATGCACGCAGAGCTTCCAAAGGCAAAGAAAGGGAAAGTGGCAAAAGGTACTTAGATAATTCAGCCAATCACCACTATAGTGCTTTCCTTGTTTTTGTTTATTTTTTCCCCAAATTACCAATCCTGTTTTCCCTCCCAAAAGCTTTGCAAACAACAGCTTTTTCTAGGTGAAACTGTGAAATAAGGAGGCAGGCATTCTTGACCTCTTTCCCCCTCCCTGCTAGTCCCTTGCTCCATTCTCCTCTCTCCCACTCTGATATCCACCAGTGGCATAGTTTCTCTTAAAATTATGTAACATCAAGGTATTGGTTAACTGGTAACATCAAAGTAATGGTTTATAATACCAAGATGTAACCGTTCCCAAAAGTAGACCCATTTTAAAAGGAAACTCTTAAAGTTTGATCATTCTTTTAAAATCCAGTGAGCTAACATAATCATTTTATCATTTATTCAGAGGCTCCCATATACAAAGCACACAGCGCAAGTCACCTTCTATGTATCATTTCAAACTCTCCAACAGATTTTGGGTCAGTGGCATAATTAAACCCACTTAAAACAAAAGAACTGAAATTCAAAGACAGTAAATTAAATGACCAAGATAACATGGCAGACTTAAATCCAGAACTGAATCTGAGATTTATTCTAGTCACAGCCCCTCATCACCACATCAAACTAATCGAAAGTTCTGCTCTTCTAATTTCCCAAATGTTTTTCAAATCCATACTTTTCTTTTCATTCCCTCCTTGTCACTGCCAAATTTATGTCTGCCCCACCTTTTAACCGGACTATTTCAATAGCCCCTTATCCAGGGTTCAGGTTCTAGTACTGCTCCTAAAAAGCCATGTCTGCACTACAGCCTGACTGCTCTAAAGCTTGGTCATTGTATTCCTCCATTTGAAGATTTTTAGTGAGAGGCAGCCTGGTATGGAAAGAGCACGGTCTTCAAAATTTCAAGTACTAGCTCTACACAAGTTCTGTGGCCTTAGGCAAGTTACTTAATTAACTTCTCTCGATCTGTTTCCACCTCTGTAAAGTTAGGGTAATAATCATACCTACTTCTTAAGGTTGTTATAAAGACTAAGTAAGCTAATAATCTGGTGACGCTAAGAAGGACGCCTGGTCATAATAAGCACTATAGAAGCACTTTCTATTGTTATTTGTGTGACATTTGAAATCCTTCATGATCTGCCAAACTGCGCATCTCTACGGTCTCCCACTCCTCCACCCTCTTTCTCACTGTTCAAGCTCCATGAGCACCAAAACTCCTTTCAATCATACTACATCTCTCATGTGTCCAATTTATGCTGTAGGCTTCTCATCAAAATAAACTAATAAATACTTGTTGGTTCAGAGCAGCCTCATATTAGGGTGTAACAGACTGACCTAGAGGTAGAGTGGGATTCAACTACAAAATACTCAGGTGGACTTAGACATGTCTACAAGCTTGAAATGGTGGGTAGGAATTGAGCATTTCCTTCACATTTCCCAAGTTAGGGAATTGTACTTCATTTGATTTCATGATGGAGTAGGATTTTGAAGAACAACAAGAATTGGAATCTTCGAAAAGTTATTTTAACCTGAATGCTATCCTTTTGGACCAATTCACCAAATTTCTGAAATTCTCAGCTAGAGGAAGAAAAAGAAAAGGGAATCAGCAGCTGTTAAATGTCTGCAGGTCCCAGAGTTCACATCCATTTCATAATCTCTACAGAGGACTCCAAATGGAGTCCTCTTAACCCTATTCCTTTACAAAAAAGGACTGAAACTCAAGGAGTTTTAGTATTGCCCAAGGACATATGGATAGAAAAATAACAGAGCTAGAGATTAATATGCCTTCTGTTGGACACAAACCTTGCAGGAATTCCAAAGTTTACAGGGGCAACTAGTTTTGAGGCCTGACTCAGGGGCAGGGTTGAGGGAGCCATATTTTAATCTATATTCCCAATTAGAGACAGATTCTATGGTTAAATAAACTGTGAAACAACCCCACTCAACCCCAAGATGGTAGAAGCAAACAGATTAAGCAAAAACTACTCTTTTTTTGCATTTATAGATACTATCTATATCCTGAAAAAGTAATCAGTGCAAATGATCAGTATAATCTCTCCCACTCCAATATTCAATAGTGTATTTGCACACTCTCTTAAGCTTACTAAGAGAAGGGCCCATACCTTAGCCCAGATTCCTTTTGTAGTGTATGACACATGCATTTCTTAAAAAATATGTGTTGGGGGGCGCCTGGGTGGCTCAGTGGATTGAGCCTCTGCCTTCGGCTCAGGTCATGATCTCAGGGTCCTGGGATCGAGCCCCACAACAGGCTCTCTGCTCAGCAGGGAGCCTGCTTCCCCCTCTCTCTCTGCCTGCCTCTCTGCCTGCTTGTGATCTCTGTCTGTCAAATAAATAAAAATCTTTAAAAAAAAAAATATGTGTTGGGTGAACAAATTACTGTAACTAACCTTGAACTCTTCTATACAGCTTGACTTCTGGTATCCAGATGCTATCCACCACGTAGCTGCTAACATGACAATAGACTTCGGAGTTAGTGAAAAGGAATCCCACTCCATCCAGTCTGCCTTGGATCAAAATAAAATGCACTATGAGTAAGTCCTATGAAATATTCAAATGTGTTAGACACTCAAAGTTTGGAGTATCTTGAAATTGAGAAGGAAGTACTATTTTTTTAATTGGGCCAAAAAAATGAAAGCTCTATGAGATAAAAATTTACAGTTACTTCTGAACATACTATTGAGGCCTGCTTACAGAGGTGATGAGATCAAACGTGGCCACTCAACTTCCATCTTTTTTTGCTTTGATCTGCAAGAAGGGAAATTATCTATGTCTGCCCTCTCCAAAATTCAGCTCCTACTAAGGACATTGTGCATCTGTGCAGGCATGAATGGTTTAGCCACACTCATTGCCTCTGAAAGGTAATCAACACAGAGCTCAAGCACTACTGGTGACCACCAGCACCAATTCTTGAGAATTTTAATTCTCTTGCTACATAAAAAGAGACCCAAATAACTGAGTCAGAGATATGGGAATATAAGATATATAATAAATAATTCTTTATGAAAGAAATTCTACCTCAGAGAAAGCAAAAGCAATGCAACAGAGTAAGATTTAAATCCAACAGGAGTGAATTCTAAATCACTAAAGATGCAGAAATGAGTCATTGTGCTCCCATAGAGAAATGAGGGAAAATTAGAATTCATTGACCTCCAACCATTGGCCATGCACAGTCTGGGCCCTGGGGCACTGAACAAGGGAGCCCAGTGATGAATTTCACAAATTCACAAATACATAGAAAACAAAATGTGTTTGATGGGCTGAGGGGTCCTGTTTTAACTCTACCAGCCCTTGTCATCCCAGTAATTCCCTTCACTGAGACCCTCACCATTCAAATCACTAAGCACTACCTCTTTCTTTCTGACTTGCTATTTCATGCCTCTGCTACCCAACATGGAGCTGTAACTAAAGAAACCTTCTTATTCTGGCTGAAACATATCATGTTATTTCGCAGAGCAGGATTTACTGCTGCTTACCACAACTTGCTTGTGTTCTTATTGCCACAATACCCTTAATAAATACAAACTCTATTGAAATTAAGGAAAGACAAATATAAGACAAGTAAAAAAAAATTCTTGTTCAGCTTAATGGCTTAAAAAGTAGCAGGCTTTATTTGTGATTTTTGTTAACGACTATCTTTGTTTTTCCTGTTGTTTCAAGAGGTTAGTGAAACAAATGAAGAAATTAATAATTGAGGAGCACATATTCAGAATTAATTTCTATCAGCATTTAACCCTTTCTAATTAATATATCAATATGTGCTTTTCTATGTTCTTATAAATTGTACCATTAAAATTAGAATTAGAAAGACACTTTATAACTGTACCTCCAAGATCTCAGAAACTAGTAGTATATTAGAGACTCTCTACTTGCACTAAGGTTCAGATGGTCTTGATTCTTTCATCTAAAAGAAATCATTCCTCCCCCTGTATATTCTCCGGTACCTGTGTCTCTTGGTTAACTTCACAGCCAGTCTTCTTAAATGTGTGCCTCAATTATTATACACTTTATTTTACTTCATTAGCATAGACCTGACCCAAATTCCTGTGATCAACTAATTCTTAAAAGGTATCCAGCCCAAGCTAAAATAAATTTTTTTTAATTTTATTTTTTATAAACATATATTTTTATCCCCAGGAGTACAGGTCTGTGAGTTGCCAGGTTTACACACTTCACAGCACTCACCATAGCACATACTCTCCCCAATGTCCATAATCCCACCCCCCCCAACCCCCCTCCCCCCATCAGCCCTCAGTTTGTTTTGTGAGATTAAGAGTCAGTTATGGTTTGTCTCCCTCCCAATCCCATCTTGTTTCATTTACTCTTCTCCTACCCCCTTAACCCCCCATGGTGCATCTCTTCTCCCTCATATCAGGGAGATCATATGATAGCTGTCTTTCTCCGATTGACTTATTTCACTAAGCATAATACCCTCTAGTTCCATCCACGTTGTCGCAAATGGCAAGATTTCATTTCTTTTGATGGCTGCATAGTATTCCATTGTGTATATATACCACATCTTCTTTATCCATTCGTCTGTTGATGGACATCTAGGTTCTTTCCATAGTTTGGCTACTGTAGACATTGCTGCTATAAACATTCGGGTGCACGTGCCCCTTCGGATCACTACGTTTGTATCTTTAGGGTAAATACCCAGCAGTGCAATTGCTGGGTCATAGGGTAGTTCTATTTTCAACATTTTGAGGAACCTCCATGCTGTTTTCCAGAGTGGTTGCACCAGCTTGCATTCCCACCAACAGTGTACGAGGGTTCCCCTTTCTCCGCATCCTCGCCAGCATCTGTCATTTCCTGACTTGTTAATTTTAGCCATTATGACTGGTGTGAGGTGATATCTCATTGTGGTTTTGATTTGTATTTCCCTGATGCCGAGTGATATGGAGCACTTTTTCATGTGTCTGTTGGCCATCTGGATGTCTTCTTTGCAGAAATGTCTGTTCATGTCCTCTGCCCATTTCTTGATTGGATTATTTGTTCTTTGGGTGTTGAGTTTGCTAAGTTCTTTATAGATTTTGGACACTAGCCCTTTATCCGATATGTCATTTGCAAATATCTTCTCCCATTCTGTCAGTTGTCTTTTGGTTTTGTTAACTGTTTCCTTTGCTGTGCAAAAGCTTTTGATCTTGGTAAAATCCCAGTAGTTCATTTTTGCCCTTGCTTCCCTTGCCTTTGGCGATGTTCCTAGGAAGATGTTGCTGCGGCTGAGGTCGAAGAGGTTGCTACCTGTGTTCTCCTCAAGGATTTTGATGGATTCCTTTCTCACATTGAGAGCCTTCATCCATTTTGAGTCTATTTTCATGTGTGGTGTAAGGAAATGATCCAATTTCATTTTTCTGCATGTGGCTGTCCAATTTTCCCAACACCATTTGTTGAAGAGGCGGTCTTTTTTCCATTGGACATTCTTTCCTGCTTTGTCAAAGATTAGTTGGCCATAGAGTTGAGGGTCTATTTCTGGGCTCTCTATTCTGTTCCATTGATCTATGTGTCTGTTTTTGTGCCAGTACCATGCTGTCTTGATGATGACAGCTTTGTAACAGAGCTTGAAGTCCGGAATTGTGATGCCACCAACTTTGGCTTTCTTTTTCAATATTGCTTTGGCTATTCGAGGTCTTTTCTGGTTCCATATAAATTTTAGGATTATTTGTTCCATTTCTTTGAAAAAAATGGATGGTACTTTGATAGGAATTGCATTAAATGTGTAGATTGCTTTAGGTAGCATAGACATTTTCACAATATTTATTCTTCCAATCCAGGAGCATGGAACATTTTTCCATTTCTTTGTGTCTTCCTCAATTTCTTTCATGAGTACTTTATAGTTTTCTGAGTATAGATTCTTAGCCTCTTTGGTTAGGTTTATTCCTAGGTATCTTATAGTTTTGGGTGCAATTGTAAATGGGATGGACTCCTTAATTTCTCTTTCTTCTGTCTCGTTGTTGGTGTAGAGAAATGCAACTGATTTCTGTGCATTGATTTTATATCCTGACACTTTACTGAATTCCTGGACAAGTTCTAGCAGTTTGGGAGTGGAGTCTTTTGGGTTTTCCACATATAGTATCATATCATCTGCGGAGAGTGGTAGTTTGACTTCTTCTTTGCCGATATGGATGCCTTTAATTTCCTTTTGTTGTCTGATTGCTGAGGCTAGGACTTCTAGTACTATGTTGAATAGCAGTGGTGATAACGGACATCCCTGCCGTGTTCCTGACCTTAGCGGAAAAGCTTTCAGTTTTTCTCCATTGAGAATGATATTTGCGGTGGGTTTTTCATAGATGGCTTTGATAATATTGAGGTATGTGCCCTCTATCCCTACACTTTGAAGAGTTTTGATCAGGAAGGGATGCTGTACTTTGTCAAATGCTTTTTCAGCATCTATGGAAAGTATCATATGGTTCTTGTTCTTTCTTTTATTAATGTGTTGTATCACATTGATTGATTTGCGGATGTTGAACCAACCTTGCAGCCCTGGAATAAATCCCACTTGGTCGTGGTGAATAATCCTTTTAGTGTACTGTTGAATCCTATTGGCTAGTATTTTGGCGAGAATTTTTGCATCTGTGTTCATCAAGGATATTGGTCTGTAGTTCTCTTTTTTGATGGGATCCTTGTCTGGTTTTGGGATCAAGGTGATGCTGGCCTCATAAAATGAGTTTGGAAGTTTTCCCTCCATTTCTATTTTTTGGAACAGTTTCAGGAGAATAGGAATTAGTTCTTCTTTAAATGTTTGGTAGAATTCCCCCGGGAAGCCATCTGGCCCTGGGCTTTTGTTTGTTTGGAGATTTTTGATGACTGTTTCAATCTCCTTACTGGTTATGGGTCTGTTCAGGCTTTCTATTTCTTCCTGGTTCAGTTGTGGTAGTTTATATGTCTCTAGGAATGCATCCATTTCTTCCAGATTGTCAAATTTGTTGGTGTAGAGTTGGTCATAGTATGTTCTTATAATTGTCTGTATTTCTTTGGTATTAGTTGTGATCTCTCCTCTTTCATTCATGATTTTATTTATTTGGGTCCTTTCTCTTTTCTTTTTGATAAGTCTGGCCAGGGATTTATCGATCTTATTAATTCTTTCAAAGAACCAGCTCCTAGTTTCGTTGATTTGTTCTATTGTTTTTTTGGTTTCTATTCCATTGATTTCTGCTCTGATCTTTATGATTTCTCTTCTCCTGCTGGGTTTAGGGTTTCTTTCTTGTTCTTTCTCCAGCTCTTTTAGGTGTAAGGTTAGGTTGTGTACCTGAGACCTTTCTTGTTTCTTGAGAAAGGCTTGTACCGCTATATATTTTCCTCTCAGGACTGCCTTTGTTGTGTCCCACAGATTTTGAACCGTTGTGTTTTCATTATCATTTGTTTCCATGAATTTTTTCAACTCTTCTTTAATTTCCTGGTTGACCCATTCATTCTTTAGAAGGATGCTGTTTAGTCTCCATGTATTTGGGTTCTTTCCAAATTTCCTCTTGTGATTGAGTTCTAGCTTCAGAGCATTGTGGTCTGAAAATATGCAGGGAATGATCCCAATCTTTTGATACCGGTTGAGACCTGATTTAGGACCCAGGATGTGATCTATTCTGGAGAATGTTCCATGTGCACTAGAGAAGAATGTGTATTCTGTTGCTTTGGGATGAAATGTTCTGAATATATCTGTGATGTCCATCTGGTCCAGTGTGTCATTTAAGGCCTTTATTTCCTTGTTGATCTTTTGCTTGGATGATCTGTCCATTTCAGTGAGGGGGGTGTTAAAGTCCCCTACTATTATTGTATTATTGTCGATGTGTTTCTTTGATTTTGTTATTAATTGGTTTATATAGTTGGCTGCTCCCACGTTAGGGGCATAGATATTTAAAATTGTTAGATCTTCTTGTTGGACAGTTCCTTTGAGTATGATATAGTGTCCTTCCTCATCTCTTATTATAGTCTTTGGCTTAAAATCTAATTGATCTGATATAAGGATTGCCACTCCTGCTTTCTTCTGATGTCCATTAGCATGGTAAATTCTTTTCCACCCCATCACTTTAAATCTGGAGGTGTCTTCGGGTTTAAGATGAGTTTCTTGTAGGCAACATATAGATGGGTTTTGTTTTTTTATCCATTCTGATACCCTGTGTCTTTTGATTGGGGCATTTAGCCCATTAACATTCAGGGTAAGTATTGAGAGATATGAATTTAGTGCCATTGTATTGCCTGTAAGGTGACTGTTATTGTATATTGTCTCTGTTTCTTTCTGATCTACTACTTTTAGGGTCTCTCTTTGCTTAGAGGACCCCTTTCAGTATTTCCTGTAGAGCTGGTTTGGTATTTGCAAATTCTTTCAGTTTTTGTTTGTCCTGGAAACTTTTAATCTCTCCTTCTATTTTCAATGATAGCCTAGCTGGATATAGTATTCTTGGCTGCATGTTTTTCTCGTTTAGTACTCTGAATATATCATGCCAGCTCTTTCTGGCCTGCCAGGTCTCTGTGGATAAGTCTGCTGCCAATCTAATATTTTTACCATTGTATGTTACAGACTTCTTTTCCCAGACTGCTTTCAGGATTTTCTCTTTGTCACTAAGACTTGTAAATTTTACTATTAGGTGACGGGGTGTGGACCTATTCTTATTGATTTTGAGGGGGGGGTTCTCTGAACCTCCTGGATTTTGATGCTTGTTCCCTTTGCCATATTGGGGAAATTCTCTCCAATAATTCTCTCCAATATACCTTCTGCTCCCCTCTCTGTTTCCTCTTCTTCTGGAATCCCAATTATTCTAATGGTGTTTCGTCTTATGGTGTCACTTATCTCTGGAATTCTCCCCTCGTGGTCCAGTAGCTGTTTGTCCCTCTTTTGCTCAGCTTCTTTATTCTCTGTCATTTGGTCTTCTATATTGCTAATTCTTTCTTCTGCCTCATTTATCTTAGCAGTGAGAGCCTCCATTTTTGATTGCACCTCATTAATAGCTTTTTTGATTTCAACTTGATTAGATTTTAGTTCTTTTATTTCTCCAGAAAGGGCTTTTATATCTCCTGAGAGGGTTTCTCTAATATCTTCCATGCCTTTTTCGAGCCCAGCTAGAACCTTGAGAATCGTCATTCTGAACTCTAGGTCTGACATATTACCAATGTCTGTATTGATTAGGTCCCTAGCCTTTGGTACTGCCTCTTGTTCTTTTTTTTTTTTGTGTGGTGAATTTTTCCGCCTTGTCATTTTGTCCAGATAAGAGTATATGAAGGAGCAAGTAAAATACTAAAAGGGTGGCAACAACCCCAGGAAAATATGCTTTAGCCAAATCAGAAGAGATCCCAAATCGTGAGGGGGGAGAAAGGGGATAAAAAGAGGTTCAGAAAGAAAAAAGAAAAAAAAAAAAAAGAAACAATTAAAAAAAGAAAACCAATAAA